>NW_025923848.1:1586269-1772695 GCF_902655055.1 Lutra lutra | reverse complement strand
CTATTAGGTCACAGGGTGTAGACCTATTCTTATTGATTTTGAGGGGGGTTCTCTGAACCTCCTGGATTTTGATGCTTGTTCCCTTTGCCATATTGGGGAAATTCTCTCCAATAATTCTCTCCAATATACCTTCTGCTCACCTCTCTGTTTCCTCTTCTTCTGGAATCCCAATTATTCTAATGTTGTTTCGTCTTATGGTGTCACTTATCTCTCGAATTCTCCCCTCGTGGTCCAGTAGCTGTTTGTCCCTCTTTTGCTCAGCTTCTTTATTCTCTGTCATTTGGTCTTCTATATCGCTAATTCTTTCTTCTGCCTCATTTATCCTAGCAGTGAGAGCCTCCATTTTTGATTGCACCTCATTAATAGCTTTTTTGATTTCAACTTGGTTAGATTTTAGTTCTTTTATTTCTCTAGAAAGGGCTTTTATATATCCCGAGAGGTTTGCTTTAATATCTTCCATGCCTTTTTCAAGCCCGGCTAGAACCTTGAGAATCATCATTCTGAACTCTATATCTGACATATTACCAATGTCTGTATTGATTAGGTCCCTAGCCTTTGGTACTGCCTCTTGTTCTTTTTTTTGTTGTGAATTTTTCCGCCTTGTCATTTTGTCCAGATAAGAGTTTATGAAGGAGCAAGTAAAATACTAAAAGTGTGGCAACAACCCCAGGAAAATATGCTTTAGCCAAATCAGAAGAGATCCTGAATTGTGAGGGGGGAGAAAGGGGATAAAAAGGGGTTCAGAAAGAAAGAAAAAAAAAACTATTAAAAAAAAGAAAGCCGATAAAGAAATAAATATAAAAACAGGAAAATATATATATATATATATATTAGATAAACTATTTAAAAAACGTTAAAAAAAAGAAAATGGTAAAAGTTAAAAAAAATTTAGCAGAAGAAGAGAAAAAGAAAAAATAATTGAAAAAGAAAAAAAATTAAATTAACTGCAAGGCTAAAAAATCATGGGGAGAAAGCCATGAGTTCCGTGCTTTGCTTTCTTCTCCTCTGAAATTCCGCCGTTCTCCTTGGTAGGTGAACTTGGTCCTGGCTAGGTTTTCCGTAGATCTTCTGGGGGAGGGGCCCGTTGTAGTGATTCTCAAGAGTCTTTGCCCCAGGCGGAGTTGCACCGCCCTTACCCGGGGCCGCGCTGAGTCATCCGCTCGGGTTCGCTTTGGGGAGCTTTTGTTCCCTGAGCGCTTTCCGTAGAGTCCGGAGGACAGGAATAAAGATGGCGGCCTCCCGGTCTCCGGCCTGGAGGAGCTGAGAGCCCGGGGCCCCACTCCTCAGTGCACCCTCAGAGAACATGCCAAATGACTCTCGTCACCCTGGCCTCCGTCCGTGCTCCGAGCTGACCGAGCCTGTGACCGGTTCAAGGCAACCCTGAGCTGAGAGTCACTCCTTGGCTCTGTCTCTGCAGCCGGCTTCCCCGTTCTAATACCGGTAAGCTCTGCCACACTGAGACATCCCCTATCCTTCTGCAACCCTGCGGGACCTGAGGCCGCGCTTACCCTGCCTGGGCTTCACCCCAGTTAAGCCTCTGGAGCGATGTCCCTCAGCAGAACAGACTTTTAAAAGTCCTGATTTTGCTCCGTTGCTCCGCCGCTCGCCGGGAGCCGGCCCCTCCCCCCGCGGTCTATCTTCCCGTCGCTTTGGATTCACTTCTCCGCCAGTCCTACCTTGCAGAAAGTGGTTGATTTTCTGTTTCTGGAATTGCTGTTCTTCTTCTCTTCAATCTCCCGTTGGATTTGTAGGTGTTTGCAATCTTTAGATAAGCTATTTAGCTGATCTCCCACTACCCGAAGTAGTCTCAGCCTGCTACTTCTCCGCCATCTTGACTCCTCCCTGTTCAGCAAACTTTTAATTGATGTATGATAGTGTATTAAAGACACATTTCCTTTTTTGTAACTATAAGATTTAACTTCAGACTGACACAACATTTTCTTCCAAGAGATCTAAGCATGAACCTAGCAACTATTTCCTAGCAGCTCTATAAGGAGAAAGCCATTCTTCTACCTGTATCTCTCAGGATTTGTACTTAAGTAGGGTGACCACATGGTTATTGTTCAAATAGAGACACTTGGGAGAGGAAAACATAATACTGTTAATAATTAAATTCATTAATACATTATATACATTATATACACTATATACATTTTAATATCAATTTTTTGATCTCTACAAAGCAAACAAACAAATAAATGAATACCTTGCTTGGATTTAAAAAAAAGATTTTAGGGGTACCTGGGTGGCTCAGTGGGTTAAAGCCTCTGCTTTCAGCTCAGGTCATGATCCCGGGGTCCTGGGATCGAGCCCTGCGTTGGGATCTCTGCTCAGAGGGGAGCCTGCTTCCACCTCTCTCTCTCTGCCTGACTTTCTGCCTGCTTGTGATCTCTGTTTGTCAAATAAATAAATAAAAATCTTTATAAAAAAGATTTTATTTAGTTATTTGACAGAGAGAGAGATAGAGAGAGAGATAGACAGCGAGAGAGTGAACACAAGCAGTGGGAGTAGGAAAGGAAGAGGCCGGCCCCCTAACAGAGAAGGAAGCCTGATGATGGGCTAGATCCAAGAACCGTGGGATCACGACTGGACCAAAGGCAGATGTCCAACAACTAAGCCCCCCATGGTTGGATTTAAAAAATATATATATATTATTATTATGTTTAATTAGCCAACATCATACATCATTAGTTTTTGATGTAGTGTTCAATGATTCATTAGTTCCCTATAGCACCCGTTGCTCATCACCACAGGTGCCCTCTTAATACCCATCACCTGGTTACCCCCTCCTCCCCCGCTTCTGTAACCCTCAGTTTGTTTCCCAGAGTCAAAGGTCTCATGTTTTGTTTCCCTCTCTGATTTTTTTCCCATTCAGTTTTCCCTCCCTTCCCCTCTAGTCCTCCATGCTATTCCCTATGTTCCATATATGAGTGAAATCATCTGATAATTTTCTCTCTGCTTGACTTTTTTCACTTACCTTGATTGGATTTTAATTAGAAGTGAATTTAAAGTGTAAATAAATTTGGGGAGAATTGAAATATTAACAATTTGACTCAATTTATGAGCACAGTACATTTCTCCATCTACCTACATCTTTGATTTCAATGTTTTCAGTGTTTTATTATATTGATCTTAAATACTTTGTGAAAATGTATTTAAATGTGAAAAATACTTCAAAATATTTTGCTACAAATGTACTTGGTAGGGGCGCCTGGGTGGCTCAGTGGGTTAAAGCTGCTGCCTTCGGCTCAGGTCATGATCCCAGGGTCCTGGGATCGAGCCCCGCATCGGGCTCTCTGCTCAGCAGAGAGCCTGCTTCCCTTCCTCTCTCTCTGCCTGCCTCTGCCTACTTGTGATCTCTGTCTGTCAAATAAATAAATAAAATCTTTAAAAAAATGTACTTGGTAATTACTATTTCAATTTCTAATTGCAATTACTTCAAAGTGAAAGAAGACTGTTTTTTTTTCATATTGCTGTTATACCTCATTATATCGGACTTTATTGGCACTAGCGGTTTTTATAGACATTTAAAGCTATTTCTCTGTAGAGCAACATGTTGTATATGAGTGGAGTCTTGTCTTTCTTTCTTTCTTTCTTTCTTTCTTTCTTTCTTTCTTTCTTTCTTTCTAGTACTGGCTAGGACCACCACTCTGATGTTGATTAGGAACAATAAGGGAAGAACACTTGCTTTTATTCTGATGTATGAGGAGAAGCATTTACTCATTTGTTACAAAGTATGATTTAGCTGTAGTTTTGTCGTAGTTTTGTTTTGTTTTGTTTTGTTTTGTTTTTCATTTGCAGATGTTCATTATTGGGTTGAGAAAGTTTCCTTCTATCATTAGTTTGTGAATGTATTTATGTCATAAAGTAGATGTTGAGTTATATCAGAGGTATTGACTGTTTCTTTTGAAGTGGCTATATGTTTTTCTTCTTCCATTTATTAAATGGCCAATTAAATTGATTTGTTTTCATATGTGAAAATGCATTCCTGCATTCTTGAGATAATGCCCTGATGTGTTACACATTTCTGGATTCTACCCATAGTAGTTTTTGAGTATTTTTGTCTCTATTCATGAAGGATATTGGTGTGTAGTTTTTGCTTCTAGGAATATCTTTGACTGCTTTCTGTTTCAGTGTAATCCTGGAGCTGAAAAGTGCACTGGGAAGTGTTCTTTACCCTCTACATTCTGGAAGGTTCTATTCTGTTGATATTATCTTCAGCTGCTTTGTAAAATTCACTAGTGACACATCTGGGCCTAAAATTGGTTTTGTTGCTTCTTTTTGTTTTTTGGTTGTCAGTGGTAGAAAGTTAGTAACTTACAATTCAATTTCTTTAATAAATATGTTATTATATTATAATGAACATAATAAATATGGGATTATATTCTATATATCAAAACATATGATTCTAGTAATATATGTCATCGTAAGTAATGTTTTATACCTTGTGCCATTCAAGAACTTTGTCCACTTTGTCTAGATTTTAGGATTTATGAACATCAATTTGTTTATAATATTCCCTCATTAACCTACTAATGTTAGTGTGACCTGTTGGTATGTCCTTTTGTTTCTCACTAATATTGTTTATTTTTACATTCTTATTTATATAAGATATATTGCTAAAGCTTAGTGATTATATTGATCTTAGTAATTAACATTTGGTTTCATTCATTTTACTGGTTGTCTTTCTCTTTTCAAGTTTACTGCATCTACGTTTGCTTTATTACATCTTCCTTTCGTTTGACCTGAGTTTCAGTTGCTCTTCTCAATCTAGTTTGTTTGTGTTTTTTTTTTTTTTTTAGATTTTATTTATTTATTTGACACACAGAATTCACATGTAGGCAGAGAGGCAGGCAGAGAGAGAGAGGAAGGGAAGCAGACTCCCTGCTGAGCAGAGAGACTGATGTGGGGCTTAATCCCAGGACTCTGGGATCACAACCTAAGCTGAAGGCAGAGGCTTTAACCCACTGAGCCACTCAGGTGCCTCCTAATTCTAGTTTCTTAAAATGAAAATTAATATCACTTTGAGACACATTCTAAAATCAGCGTTTAATAGTACTACTTTCCTGTTCATTAGCCACATGACACAGATTTTGGTATGTTTTATTTATTTTCTTTTTTATGGGTTTGTTTATTTATTTCCAAGAAAGAGAGAGAGGGAAAGAAAGAGAGATCATGAACAGGAAAGAGGGGCAAAAGAAGAGGGAGAAGCAGGCTCCCTGCTGAGTAGGGAGCACAACACGGGGCATAAGACCAGGACCTTGGCATCATAACCTGAGCTGAAGGTACCTGATTAACCAACTGAGCCACCCAGTTGCTCCACATTACCTTTATTTCTAAAAAAAATATTTAAAATGTTTTCTAATTCTCCTTGTGACTCCTACTTCAGCCCATCGATTATTTAGAAGTATGTTGTTTAGTTCCAGATCTACTGAGGAGCTGAAGGCAGGTACTGTTGTTCTTTGATATCAAGTTTTTTATTTATATCATTTTACCTTTCCCCCCTGTAATTTCTAATACTCTGCAAAACCTCCATATGTTCATTATTGATATCAATCTCTCCTACTTTAACCTGTAAGATATTCATCATAATTATTTTGAATTCTCTACCTGATAGTTTGAGTATCTGGTCATTTCTGAGTCCTTTCCTATTGATTGATTTGCTTCTTCACAATGGGTTGGTTTCTTTCTTTCTTCCTCTTCTTTCTTTCTTTTCTTTCTTCTTTCTTTCTTTCTTTCTTTCTTTCTTTATTTCTATTAACATGTCTTGTGGCTTACTGAAGGGCCATTACAAAGGAATTGCCTTAAATACACCTAACTCACAAATCCTCTACTGTTGAGATGGATACCCGGGACATATTTGTTACGAAAGTTTTACAAGCAATTATGTTAGTTGTTTTTGCCTTGGGAAAGAGATAACTCTTGGGACAAAGTATAGACTAACCAAAGTTTGGAAGGAAAGTCTGGGTTTTGAGATGCTTTTGGATGTAAGGCTTTGATAAGCTCTGACATATTCCTGGAAACCTAGAAAACCATGCAGTACACATCACAATGCTATTATTTTAGGATTGGTGTGTTTGTGACTTGTGGAGGATTTCCCTCAAAGATTTTGTCTGTTCCCAGTTTTAGTCATCCTGTAAGCTTGTAAGAACAATGGTGTTCCCCCTTTTTTTTTTTTTAAAGATTTTATTTATCTGACAGAGAGAGATCACAAGTGGGCAGACAGGCAAGCAGAGAGAGAGAGAGGAGGAAGCAGGCTCCCTGCAGAGCAGAGAGCCCGATGTGGGACTCGATCCCAGGACCCTGAGATCATGACCTGAGCTGAAGGCAGAGGCTTAACCACTGAGCAACCCAGGTGCCCCTGGTGTTCTCTTAAACCACTCTTGTTTCTCCCCAAGGTTAGACTCTTATTGCTTCTACTTGGGCTTGCTCTTATGTAGTGTAGTTCACCTTCATGTCAAGTAAGCTCTGTGCGGCATCAGCAGTGGGTTTCTCTCAATGTACCTGCTGCACCTTCCCAAGGTAGAAGGGAACTGCGAGTTGTGTTGTGGTAGGTCTTACGCAGCAGAACATTTTTTTTTTCCATTCCCCAGATGTAGAAGACCTCTGCACTTGTATTGGTGTAAGACGTGCTCAGAGCTGTTAGTTTCCACTTCCCCTGAGGTGGAGTGCTTTTGTTCATGTCTGGGTGTGATAGACTTAGGGTTTTAAGAGAAAAGGATGGGGTTTTGTGACTTTTCTAGGGGGAGTAGATAATTTCCTGAATTCCTTCCAGTTAAAAAGGAGACCCTTTCTTGTTTCAGCACCTGTTCCCAGTCTTTCTTATTAGCATGCTGTGGAAGTCCATGGATGGATAAATGCCTATCTGTGGGTACAAATGTCCTTGTTTTGATAATTCCAGGCATTCTACAGACTGATTTTAACCTATAATAAGTCTTTATAAATTGATGAAAAATTTGGCTGATTTATTCTTACTTGCTTGTTTAGTAGGACTATCTGTTCTCATACTGTGCTAATCTGTGGTAAGACAGTCCTATTTCTTCTGTTGTTCCTGTTGTATTGTTTTATTTTCCTTGGGGACCCTGTCTCTCCTTGGATTTCAGGTTTCTACTCTGATTTGGGGACTCAGCTGCCTGATGTGCAAAGGGAGAGTTATTTTGTTGTTTATCTGTCTAGTTTTTTCTCATTGTTATCAGGATAGTTGCAACACATTCTCAAGAACTCCACATCCTAGTCATAAAGGGAGCCTCCAGTGAATTTCTGAATCTTAAAAATATATGAAATTATTAAATGAGGGAATGGTGATGTTAACTCTTCGACATCATGGTTTCTGTTCCTCAGCTGTGGAAATTTATGGAGGAAGTCTCTTCATTCCTTAATGATATATTTTTCTACAATATTCTTCATGGACAAGACATCTATGACAGTTATTTCTTTCAGTGCATATGTCTTCTTGAGTGTGTTCATGTCACAGCCTAATTGATTAAAATGCAGTTACCCTTTTGCACATGGTATTTTTATTTTTATTATTTTTATCAAATTGTAATGCTTGCCTTAGGAGTTGTTCTTAAAATGTTTGTTCCGTGATTACAAAAGGCATATGGAGAGTAGAGGGAAGGTTTGTGTCACTCTATACATTTTTAATTTCATATAAACATACATAAATGTTAAAGAAATTGACTATCACAAATTGAAGTCACTTGTTTGCTTTCCTCTCACTTGATGGATTTGGAAAATTTCACCTCCAACCTCCAACCACATAGAAATATTTTTATCATGAAACAGCAGATCTTTTCTAAATTATATGGCAAAATCCATGTGCATAATACTCATATGATCACCCTCAATTACTTTCCATATTATAATGTTATCATTTGTTGAATTATTTCTTGATTCATGTTCTTTACTCCATATAAGCATTCTTCTGAATTTTTAACTTTACAGAAGGCTATCCCTGCCTTATTCAATCTAAAATAAGAGCTATCCTCCCCAATATCACGATCTATTCTGCTATATTGTCCTTCAGTTTTAATCAAAGATTACTAAAACATGACATTATATATTTTTTTTTCACTAAGGAATAGGTATTCTTTATTTCTAATGCAATTACTCTAGGTTAGGAATATGAGAATATATATGAAAATGGAAATGATGACTAGAAGAAACAATGACAAAAACAACTGATATTTTATGTGAATCTATAAGTTTAAGCTTGAATACCAGCCCCCCAAATTGTTACATCTTTCAGTGTTGCATCTGACTGTACTGAGATCTTTCTTTCAGTTTTGAGGTTGCCCAAGCAGTCTTGGTGATGGCAGACAAGATGAGCTAAGAAAGCATTCTCAACATTGTTCTTCTTTCAGATTCTGGATTACCAATGTACCTGTTTACACCAGCAGAGATGACAGCTACTTGTTCATCCACAGCCATGAGAGAACACTATACTTGTTTCAAGAACTCATTCAGACAGACACTGAGATTCAAGATTTGTGAGTCACATCATTGAGGTCAGAACTGAACTGGGCAAAAGTAGTGACCTCAGGTTAATGAGGCAATTTCTCATAACTGCTACCTGGTTTAAGGCTTGATTTTGGCAGCAGATCCAATATGTTGAATAGACAAACTAACATTAGTGAAAGGTGGATACCTTTGAAGAAAGATTCTGTCTCACTCACAAGAATGAAATTACCAGAGGACTTGGTTTTGTTGTGCACTTTGGCATACCTTGATCCTGCAAGAGTGCCTGGCAGCCAGGCAGATTTTTTGAGTGGATGCTTAAAATGCATTCATTGAATGAATGAATGAATGAATGAATGAAAATAATGTGCAAATTCTTAGACAATATTTTTTCTGTGTATCCTGATATGAAAAACCCAAGAGGCATCACATCATTCTGCATTTCCAACAAAATTTTATAGTAAGGAGCTGGAGAAGCAAAATCCGGCTACAATGAAAATACTAAGAGATAAGAAGAGAAGAGATGATTTGTAGATATAACATAAATAGTGCAGGGATATATTGCAGAGATAAAATGAAGTTAGATGTCAGATTCCTAGATGACAACATAGAAGACGAATGAGCAGAGAGCTTTAGAATGAAGAGGAATTAAGAAATCTGAGACAAACATTTAGCAAAAGATCATCTAATAATAATTTTTGGAGGGGCAGGAATAAGATTTTATCCAACCTGTAACTAATATTAGGAACCCTAATTTCAATGTGCTTATTACTATTGCTAAGTGTTAAATATTTTCTTTAAAACCTATCTACACTTGTGAATTTGCCTTGTAGAGTTTCCACCATACATGTATAGAATAGAAAACCAATTACTGCTACACATTTCACTTGGTGATGTCTCAAATGAATGAATGAAAGGAAATGTTAATTCTTCCAATGAAATTCTGTTCTTGAAACACCTGGGTGGCTCAGTCTTAAGCATCTCCCTTTAACTCAGGTCCTGATCCCAGCCAGGGTCCTGGAATTATTTTTAAAAATATATATGTATATATTATAAAATTTATATATATAATATATATTTATATATAATATTATATATTTATATATATTATGAAATCCATATATATATGTATATATATATATATACATATATATATATGAAAATCTATCCTTTCCAAATCCATCAGGACTCCTTATCATACCCTGCTCTCCAATGATACACAGAGAAGAAAGTCTGGCTCACAGACTCCAGGGAATTTTATATATACCATGAACTCTGGAGGCCTGTGATTAGGCATGCCTTTGATTCAGGTCTCACATGGAAAATAAAACTTTCATAAAGATGAGGGAAATGAACTTCAAATGACCATGACAGAACCATATTCAGTCTTGTAGCAGTTACATTGTTCTTGTTTTCAGAATAACTGTTATACCTGAAAAACTCCATTGCATAGTGATCAATGCACACTCTGTAAAACCAAACTTCCTGGATTGGATCCTGGGTGAATAACTATAGGGATATTATTTAATTTTCCTTTGCTTCAGTTTCTCATCTCAAAATGGGAATAATAAAAATAATACATATTTCAGTGCTATTAGAGGATTAAGTTAGTCAACAAATGCAATGTGCTGAGAATTGTGTCTGAGGTATAGGAAACCTTCAACAAATGTGAGCTCTTATTAATATCACCTTATAAGAAACAGATAGCATCCTTTACCAAAAGGCTGACTTTTAATGTTGAACTCTCAGAAAGTGTTAATTTTTTGTTAACACTTCCGGATATGAAGTGCTAGCAATTAATTTAGGGTTTACAATCTTCCCAAGCTGATTGGCATCTCATAATACCTAAAGTCCATTTGTGTTTTGCCAGTGCATAATATGCACATATCAGAACTCTTCAGTTGTAGACCTTGATAACTTTCTCATTTCTTATATGCCTTGCCCACATAAGATGCTAAACCGGAAGGTCTCCACACCATCCTAAAATGTGATAATACACAGAATATAGAAGAGAGAGAAGGAGAGAGAGAGAGAGAGAGAGAGAGAGGGAGAATATATATATATTCATTATATAGTTGAGACCAGAATAAAACCAGGGAATGTCATTAAGAGATAACAGCTGTGAGAAATACGAACATTATGAAGACTCCAATTAGAAGAGAAATTGCAGATTCACAGTCCATCTACCTTGCAGTGCAGTTTGCTCTAAATTCTACTGTATACTATAGTGGTTGTATTATGAACAATTCTTGGAGCACTCGGGTGACTCACTTGGTTAAGCATGAGATTCCTGATTGTGCCTCACAATCGTGAGATGGAGTTCTGCGTTCATCTCCATGCTTAAGATTCTCTCTTTCCATCTCCCTGTGCTGCTCGCCTCTAAAAAAAGATAATTATTAACTTCTATCTCAAAGCATTGTGTGGGAAGACAGTTTTCTATGCTAACTAAGAGGCAAGAAGAATTGTTGATGGTATTCTTGAGGAGGTCATACATGGCTCATTGTCCAAAATAATCTCCTTACTAACACAACCAACATACTTACTTCTAAAGTATTCTCTCTTTTCTAACTTCATATAAGTACATATAGAACCAAATAACTTAAAGACACACCTGCTTACTTTACACCTTTATCTAAACCTAACTTTAATAATCACAAAGATTTTTTTTTTACTCAACAGTAAAATACTTGAAACAGTAAATTATGTTTATTTAAACAGTCTCATGAATTTTGGTTACAGTGAAGGGTAGAGTATAATTTTCCCAATCTAGGAACAGAGCCCTGGATATATAGGGTGAGGGTCAGGAAGGTGCTAGGACAACTGGCTGCTAGTGTTTTACTGACTGCTGCTTAGGCTTCCTGGCACCAATACCATCTCCTTAATAAAAACATAAACAAGACCCAGGTCTAAAAAAGATGCATGAAATCATGAGAACTATGGTCAAAAAACCATGTCTGCTTTTAAAAAATGATATCAGCCTGTTATATACACCCTTGCACCCCCTGTTATGTACATAATTCTTATAAAGTTGTGACTTTTGGAACTCCATTTAGTGGACTAGGTTATCTTCAGGAAGGGTCAGCTTGAATCAAATAGTCATATCTTTTTACTGTACTTCTAGTAATTTGCCCTAAGTGCTAATATATACATGCATTCTTATGCTTTGGCAACACTGTTAAGATTCAGTCCCTCTAATTTAAAGAGTTACAAATTGTTTAGAAGGATGATATTAATATATATGAAATAAAATCAGAATGCTAAAAATAAACACACAAATTGTGATAACACTTATTACTAATACTCCATGAATTCATAAAAGCAGCAAGTTCGTGTGGCCTGGAGAATACAGGGAACAGCACACCAGGGAGCTGCTCTGAATGAGTAGACCTAGGGTCTGATTCAGAACTCACATCCTGTCCAGGATAGCTTGCCTCATAACTTCTCTATAGCCACTTTTGAATATTACTGTTGGCCCATCACTGCCATATGCTGCTCATTTTATTCCTTTCAAAATGTAAATATTTCTGAGTATTTTAATGTCCCTGTACTACCATAGGGTATGTGGTGGACATATAATATGCCTTTTACATTCTTAAATATGTAAATCAAGAGCAACCATTGTCTTAGCTGATATAGATATGGAATATCATAAGATTAACGTGTTGATCTTATATGTTGAGTTTTGTTTCTTGAGGAGGATATGAGTATATTTTGTGGGCTTATTTGGCGGGCAAAGGAGTGGAAAGTCAATATTTTTGACAAGCAGAGTAAACTGCAGTAGACTTTATACATTTTCAAAATGTTAGCTGTTCCACTTTTTGGAAATACATCCTAATTCTATGACATCAGGCTTGGCCATGGAATTTTCTCTGCCTTTTAATGTGAAAAGGCATCCTTTTCATGTAATAAGCACACATCACAGCCCTTCAGTTGTAGACCAGTTTACTGGCACCAAACTTCACCAAGTGGCTTGCTTTGTCTAGAGAAATGTGAATTGATATGAAATGTTACACTTAGAGGGAAAGCTTTAACAACACCTACCATTTTGTTTAATGTGACTTCCACAAGAAAAATATCATTGTCACAGGTAAGACTGCCCTCTGAATTTAAGGTCAGCACTGAGATTATGCAGAGAATCACAGAGCTACTAATATTAGGGCAGCATGAGTGAGAATTTTTTGTTGTTGTAAACTACTAAGAACTAGGAATTGTGTCTTACTCCACTATGATATATACAAAGATGACTAATACAGCCTGATTGAATTTGTTTTGGTGGTAGGAAAGATGCATCCTCATATAACCGTTTCAGATATGAGTAAACAATGCTGCAAAATGTTTTTGGGGAGCATTAAAGAGGTAAGCCTGAGTAGAACAGAAGTGTTACAAAGTAATGAGTTATGAGAATTTTATGTAGATCATTTTTGGGCAATGGGAAATCTGAAAACACGTCACTGGACTTTAAATTTGGTCTGGCAATGATGATGGACATTTAGGCTTTCGGTCAGGGGCTCATAAGATGAAAACCAATGTAATTATATCTCTTGGCTGTTAATTATAATCAGAAAAATTGGATGACGATAGCAACTGAAATCCTGGAAAAGTTAAAGAAAGGGCTATAACTGTCATTTGATTATGGTTGAAATGTGGCCCATAACTAGACTAGGAAGAAGGTGAAGAACAAAATAATTCTTTATAAGTAAAACTATGAAGTTCTCTATATTTACAGAATATAGTTAACAAATAAGAGGAATTAGTCAAACGTATCTTTATAGCTTCAGATCTGAGGGGCTGGGATAATGGAGACACCATTAACAAGGACAGGTAAATTAGAAAAAAGGGTGGATTCAGAGTGGAAACTTTGTGTATGGAGTAAATATCTCTTTTTTTAATTTTATTTTTGTGATAGACCATTCAATGAAAAGTTGGATCAGAGAGAGATCAGGTCCCCGGATAGAATTTTTTGAGTTTTCCTCATAGAGATTATCACTGAAACCAAGAAAACGAATGAGTCTTCTCCAGTGAAACAGAGAAAAATAAAAGAAGGTTAAGAAAGAAATTATGGTTAAGCGGTTAGAAGGAGAGAAGTTATAGAATCAAGAAGTTGGATATGAACTTATACTAGACATAGGAATTTTCAAAGCGTTACTTTTTCCCATTTATTTAGGATTATTTGAAGCATGGAAAGGCAAGAATAGAGAGGATAGGTAAAGTTCATTTGGAACATCAATTCTCATGGTCTAACCAAATAGTTGTTTATTGGTGAAAAAATGAGATTTATGAAGTTTAAGGATATCATACAATAAACATTGAAAATCAAAGGTTCTCAGGTAAGAGAAAAGGGAGAAGTATAGCAAGAAGGAGGGTCTTTGAAGAAGAGAAATGGATGTGCTGGGGGACAAAGGTGGGGGGATTAAGTTGCCTTTAGGTGGGATAAGTGCTTTTGCTTTATTAGCGTTGGTGAGCTGGTGTGAAAATAAGAAAAATAGCCATCATATTTGGTTCCTCACTATGTGTGTGGCAAGTATTATGCCATTTAATATACCAAATAACTTCATTGGGTAAGTGGTGTTTATTATAATCCACATTATGAGGAAGAAACAAGGCGGTAAAAAGTTAGAATTAACGTAGCTCACTAGTAAGTGACAGAAATGAGAATCAAACTCATGAATTTGGATTCAGAATCAGTATCCTAAACCACTACGTTTAGAATGGAAGCTATCAGTGTTGAATTTAAACAAAAGAAAAGTAGGTGTGGCCATTATAACAAGGAAATTGACGGTATTAGCAGCATTTTAAATAAAATGTCATTAGATGCATATATCCCTTCTAGTTCCTACCATTTCAAATACTGGAACATTTCACAATAAAATACATACTTTAAAAAATTCAGTAAGTGATTTAGCTTAACTCCTCACCATTTATGATTCAACTGTCGTATTTCATTTGGTTCTTACAGCAAATTATGTAAAATGTAGTATGGACTTTTTTTTTCCTCAACAAGAGAGATAAACCTAAGAGGAGAGGAGGAAGAAGTTGATTTTGTCAAAGTCACTCTGGACAGAATCTGGCAGAGATGGAGCTCACACCTAGGCAATCCCTTCACTTGATCCCCTCAAACATGATGTTCTTCCTACTTTGCTAAATAATTTCTACCAAGCACTTATTCTTTTGAAAATAACAGTATATATACACACATAGCATTTGATAAAGTCCTCTAAGTTTCTCTAAATATTCCTGAAGTAGGAATAACATAAGAATTAGAGATATCAGGGCACCTGGGTGGCTCAGATGGTTTAGTATCTGCTCAGGTCATCATACCAGCATCCTGGGATCAAGCCCTGCATGGGGCTTTGTGCTCGGCAGGGAGCCTGCTTCACCCTCTCCTTCTACTGCTCCCCTTGCTTATGCTCTTTAGCTGTTTCTGTCAATTAATAAATAAAATATTTAGAAAATAATCAGAGAAATCTAACTCTCCAAGAGACAGGCCTCCCTGTGTGGAGGCTGAGAAAATCCAGGCCATCCCACCTCAGGTTTAGGCATAGTGTAAGTACAGCCATCTTAGCTCCAGCAGTCATCTCAGACCCATGTCCCCAAGGGCTGAACTTTCCCCCAGCCTGGTTTAGTAACCCCCACCCTGTTTTAGTTCAGGAAGCCCCACCATGCTTTAGTTTCAGAGACCCCCACCCTGCTTTAGTAAGCCCCACCCTGCTTTGGTTCCAGGAATCCCCATCCTGCTTTAGTAACAGGAACCCATAAATACTCCTGCCTTAACTAAGCTCAGGGTCCAAGTCCCTACTCCACTGTGCTGGGTATACTTGGGCCCAAGCTTAAGCTTGTCAAATAAACCCTCGTGTGATTGCATCAGGGCTTGGCTCCTTAGTGGTCTCTCAGATGCGAAAACTCGGGCACAACACATGCTAGAATGACTTTGCTGATTTCTCCACTCTCTGCACAAAGTCCATTCACTGTATTGAATCCAGAAACACTAACAGTTTGCTCATAGGGAATGCTTCAGACTTATATCTCCATTACCTTTGAGAACCTGTTCCCTGAGGTGGTAACAAAGCTCCTGCACAGTCCTTTCATCTTCCCATCCAAAATATAAAGTATCTTTTAGCTTTGAAGTTGAGCATCAATAGGGCTGGAAAGGCATCATTTTTATCCCCTGTTCCTATGAGTCATGTATTTTCAAAGTCCAACTTGTAATCTTTGGTCACAACGTTGTAAAACCTTTCCTTAAATATTATTCTTGTGGTTGCTTAAGTTAATAGGAATAATTTTAGCTATAATTAAAAATAACATTTTAGCTCCCATTCTTCCAGGAGGCACTTTACAAATTATTTTTGTTTACTTCAATCCTGCACTCTGAAATTATCAGCAAATATTTGGAGTTTCATCAAAACATTATACATTATTTGTTACATATCAAATAAAGAAAAATGAAATTCATCACTGTTATTCTTAGTTGTTTATTTTCCCTAAGATTACTTAAATGACTTAGCTTCATAAACTACCATAGTTTACTTTGGAAAAGAAGATCTGGATGGCTTGTCTTCTGAATTGAACCAAGATATTCAGGTTTCCTGAATACCGATCCATGAAAGTGAACAGCCATAAGCAGATGTTACATAGCAGTAATCTGTGCAGAGGTCTCCTATGCTGATTGTTCAGTTATCCATACTGTAACTCCCTTCCTGGGAGATGGTAGATGAAACTCCAGCAGTTTCCTATTGACACAGTTGATTGGAACAAAAACATTTCCATATATGCATAGCATAATCTAAGTGGACTTGGGTTTGAGAAGACCTTATGAAGTCTGGAATTATCTCACCATGTCTAGAGTCAGCTGTGATTTAAAAAAAAAATGTTCTGCCTGTGCGTTCTTAGTCTTCTGGATCAATGACTTGGGATTATGCAGGAAGAGGAGCTATTTCATCTCTTCTGCAAGGTGAGAGATTTTTCTATCCCAAAAGAGCTCTTTTCTCTTAAAAAACATAGTCACAGACCACATATATCTAATCTTTATTTCAGGTGAAATATGTCCATTCTCAAGAGTTCCAATGATTACCATTTTGTCCCTTTTTATGAACATGTTTGAATGTGACATTACAGCAGTCATCATACTTCAAAGGTGTGCATACAATCTGAGGACACATGACACCAATATCTTTCTTGGTCTAAGTCTTAAAATTCTATAAAGTTGATATGAGATGTAGTTTATAGATGCACGAAATGTTGGCAGCTACATCACACCTTGGCACACAAATATTGATATGAATCTGGATTTTCTCTAACCTTGAATCTTAGCAGTTGATTTAAAAAAAAAAAGTACAGGATTTAAAATTAGGATGGAATTATTCAGGATAGACTACCCAAAACGGATATTTCTACTTATCTAATGAAACAGTGATGGACGTGTGTATTGAGCCTTGAAAGAGATGATGGACACTGATGATGAATCATGAAAGTTTTCTAATGATAGGGTGGAATACAGAAAGGCATGGAGAAAGGAATTAAAGTAATATGTCAGCTTAAAGCTGAATTATCATTACTAGCTGCTTTTTTTCCCACACGCCATTTGCTAATTCCTATCTCCAAGCCTTGAACATCTTTCTTCAATCCACCAGTATTGAAGGCCATCCCACCTCAGGTTTAGCCATAGCATAAATACAGCCTTCAAAGCACCTTAGACCCTGATTATGCCAGGTTTGAAACTGTATTTTTTAGGAATGTATTACTATTTTTTTGAAACAGAAAATCAATTTACTAGAGAAAGATTTGAAAGTATAGAAATTTGGTCTCAATTACATATATATATATAGCGATTCATATATATATATATATATATATATATATATATATATATATCTGAATTAAATACATAGATATATATTTATGTCACTGAGTATATTTATATGTCATTCATATATATATAATTTATCCTTCTTCCCTTTAGATTCCACTTCAAAGCAATAAACATTGCAATTTACTTGTCTGGGTCCATCCTTAAGATACAGATTCTTTGAAATGTAAACTGAATTTATTCAAGGTTGTTAGCCCATGATCAAAGATAAAGTCTTTTGAAGATGAGATCATAAAGTCTTTTGAAGATGAGATCCATTAAGTATCACCTCTTACCAGGCAAAATTTCAATATCCAGCCAGTATCGTATATGACATATTGTATAGAAATAATACATAAGGGTGAAAAGGGGAGTTCTCTACCCCATAACACAATTACCAGATATGTGAGAAAATATTTTTGCCTGAAAAAACTAGGCACAAACTAAGCATTCTTGATGCCATTTAGACTTTTAAAAAGCACTCGGAAATAAGCTTAGACTGTACCCTGATAGAGGAATATTGCCAAAAGAGACAGTCTCATTAGCCTTTGTGCATCTCAGCAGCATGCAGCAGCACCAAAAATGAAAACTGGATTTGACTATAGCAACAAACATTGTCACATAGGGTAGACAGAACAAAAGTAACCAGGAGAACAATTGTTAGAGATGATAAAGCTGAGTATCTTGGCAACATTTTCTGTTGTGTTATTTTTAGAAAGTGGTTAATATTGTGCTCTATTTCTAATTTATTTTTTTAATTCTTAATTTTTATTAAAATATAATGTATTATTAGCCCCAGGGGTGCAGGTCTGTGAATCGCCAGGTTTAGACACTTCACAGCAATCACCATAGCACAAATATTCCCCAATGTCCATAACCGAACCACCCTCTCCATATCCCCCTATCTACGATCCCCTCAGTTTGTTTTGTGAGATTGAGTCTCTTATGGTTTGGCTCCCTCCACATCCCATCTTGTTTCATTTTTTCCTTCCCTACCCCCCATACCCCTCACTTTGCTTCTCAACTTCCTCTTAGGGAGATCATATGATAATTATCTTTCTCTGATTGCTTATTTCAATCAGAATAATACCCTCTAGTTCCATCCATATCATTGCAAATGGCAAGATTTCATTTCTTTTGATGACTGCATAGTATTCCATTATTCCATTTATATATATATAATATTTTTATATTTTTATTCCATTTTTATATATATTATATATATTATATATTCCATATATATATATATATATATATATATATATATATATATATATATATATATATATCTCCTTTATCCATTCATCTGTTGATGGACATCTAGGTTCTCTCCTTAGTTTGGCTACTGTGGACATTGCTGCTGTAAACATTCAGGTGCACATGCCCCTTTGGATCACTATATTTGTGTCTTTAGGGTAAATAGCCAGTAGTGTGATTTCTGGGTTGTAGGGTAGTTCTATTTTCAACATTTTGAGGAACCCCCATGCTGTTTTCCAGAGTGGTTGCACCAGCTTGCACTCCTACCAACAGTGTAGAAGTGTTCCCCTTTCTCCACATCCTCGCCAGCACCTGTCATTTCCTGACCTGTTAAATTTAGCCATTCTGACTGGTGTGAGATGGTGTCTCATTGTGGTTTTGATTTGTATTTCCCTGATGCCAAGTGATGTGGAGTACTTTTTCATGTGTCTGTTGGCCATCTGGATGTCTTCTTTGCAGAAATGTCTGTTCATGTCCTCTGCCCATTTCTTGATTCGATTATTTGTTCTTTGGGTGTTGAATTTGATATGTTTGTTATAGATATTAGATACTAGCCTTTCATCTGATATGTCATTTGCAAATATCTTTTATCATTCTGTCAGTTGTCTTTTGGTTTTGTTGACTGTTTCCTTTGCTGTGCAAAAGCTTTTGATCTTGATGAAGTCCCAATAGTTCATTTTTGTCCTTGCTCCCCTTGCTTTTGGTGATGTTTCTAGGAAGAAGTTGCTGCACCTGAGGTCGAAGAGGTTGCTGCCTGTATTCTTCTCAAGGATTTTGATGGATTCCTTTCTCATACTATTTCTAATTTTTTCAGCCACTTACTGAGTGACAGCAACAATATAACTACAGAAACTATGTGATTTTGACCTTATAAGTATTTCCTAACTGCAGTAATACTTGTTCTATTTTTTTTCTTGTTTAGTTATGCTGCTTTGGGTAGAAATCCTTAAAGAGGTACTTACTGGATTAACTCAACTATGCAGCCAGGCCAACAAGTCACTATCTTGTCTATTTTTTTTTAATTTTGAGAAATATTTCTTAAAATTTCTATTTGAGAAAGACTGGAGACAATATTATGTCAGCCTCCTCTTGTCACTTAATATGTTTGAAAGAACACTCTGGGATATAATTTTATTAGTCTAAGCATATCTGAGAAGTTATTTTTACAAACTGATTGGTAAAGGCTTAAGTAAACAGTGTCACTAAAGGATAAACAGATCCTTAGTTAAGTTCCACAAATACGAAATGCCATTTCCGTGCAGTGCACTATACTAGGTGCTAGCTCTGTAGGTAGAGATATATATGAAAAAAGTCCTAGCCCTTATGTAGTTCATAATCAATGGTAATAATAGTCCCTTATAATTTTCATGATTTATATCTTTCAAAGATCTTTTAAACTGAAAATGAAGTGAACAGCTTAAAGTTTATTTATGCATTATTCAAAACTATCTGTTTTCTTAGACATTGCTCAGAAGGAGTGCTAACCATTGTTAAATTCATACATCTCTGCTCCTCTTCCTTCAAGGTTAAGAACTGTGGATGCTCAAAGCATCTCAAAGGCAAATCAAAAAACCTCTGAGAAGTATGCCTCCCTCCTTATTCCCCAAGTGCAACTGGCAGGTTGAGTCAGACCAACTAAATCCTTCTCTGAAATTTATGAACATCTGACCAGGAGTTTTACATGAAGCTATGTCCTATATGTAGTGCCCCAATTTTCTCCCCTCCTCCTCCTCCTCCTCCTCCTCATTCTCTTTCGCCTTCTCCTCCTCCTCCTTCTCCTCCTCCTATTCCTCCTCCTTCTTCTTCTTCTTTTTGGTATAAAAGCATAAACACTTTTTTTTTAAGTAAACTTTACACTCAGTGCTAGCCTTGAACTGAAAGACCCTGAGATCAAGAATCACATGTCCTACTGACTGAACCAGTCAAGGTAACACTAAATTTCTGGATATAGATTCTTACTCTCCTAGAATCACCATCTGGCATATCATAATCAAATGTATGTGGTGCTTTTCATCTTTTTCTATGTAATTTCTTTTCTCATCAGTTCTCTTCACTATTTCACTATGACTAGCACAGTAAATACTTGTGAAACCTGTGAGGGAATGAATGAGTGAATGAATGAATGAATGAATGAATAATGCTTTACCCTTCTGCCATCCCCTGCAGAGCATTTCCCACCTGTGTTTGCTCTCTGTGCTATTCAATTTCAATCGTGCCCCAACCTGAGTTGGACGAGCTGACTCATCCCCTCAACCCCCAACCTGTAGAGGAGTGTCTCCAGAAGCTGTCTGTTGTCTGTTGTCTCCTCACATTTCTCATGCTTGGTGCTTTCTGTGGTTTCGCGTTCTGTGGAACACTCCATATCACAGTGACTTCTAGTAGCTGCCTAGAAATATGTCTAAACCTTTCGTTTAAATTCTTGAATTTTGTTTTACTATTTCAGTGTTGTCTTCCCTTCCTCCCTTCTCAGTCTTTAGATTTTGAAATTCTACCCCCACTAAGGTCTACAGAAATCTTTGAGCACATTGCGTCTATCACCCTGTATAATTCTCACTGTCACTTTAGGATGCACACATAGAAAATAGATTCCAGTGGGATGGTCAGCGTCTGGGCACTGCAGCTGAGATGGTTGAACCTGATTTCAGAGGCGTCTGTTTCTACCAAAGTGGATGATTTTCCACCCAGCTGTGCATCACCACTTGGCCCAGTTTTGGCCACCTTCTGCCTTCGTGTATTTGAAAGACAAAAACACTGACTGATGAAGTGCCTTGACATAGATCACCCTTTCATAAGAAATACGAACAATCCCATTAATTTTCTTTGCCCTTGTTGTGCCATGAGAACTTTCCCAAATGACTCCTTAATGAAGTAGCTGCATGCAATAGTGGGAACTGTCATGTGCACACATGGATTGGCACTTGGCAATGCTTAAGTATACATGTCTTACTTCCCAATATTGTTCAAATTCCCACTGGTTTTTCCACCTTCTGTTCTCTTATTTTCACTGCACTAATGCCATTCTGCATCTTCTTCCTCTCAAAAGCAAGTCAAGCATTGCCAGTAGCTTGGCCTGCACTTTGACGTTTTCAATATCATCTTCTGTCTCATTTGATGGCACTGTTCCTCTTGTTACAACTTTCCTGGATAACCCTATATAGATCTTAAATGTTCTCCTCTTGGGTTTGTCCACTACTGTCAAAATGAGTTATCTGCAGAAGGCACCTAGGCTTATTAACTAACCTCTGATAGCATCTCTTTTTCACATCATTTCCATTTGTCTTCTCTCTGATTTGTCATTTATTTTCTGTTGAGAGGGTCTACAGAGCACACAAGGAAATAAAGGACTGTCTGGGTAGACTTGCCTCCTGCTCTTTGTCACATTAATTTATTTCTTCACCCACCCATTGAGCATCAGAATGTGGTTCACTTTGATAGATTACATCCTCACTTATTTTCGCAGCTTATCTGCCAAACACTATTTTGTGTTCAGATTTACAGAAAAATCATTGTAGTTCAACAGCAAAGCCATATTTTTGAATAAACTAATAATTTTCCCACCTCTCTCTTTTGGCCTGTTTCAGATCTCCTCTGAAATTCACAATCAGCCATTTTTGGAGGTCTGACTCATCATTTGCCCAGTGTGTCATGCCTTCTGCTAAGATTGCCAACCTTTGCAGCAACATGTCTATGTAAGTCTTCTGATCAGTACTCAGTTATGCTTCTGGTTTCTGGGTTCTAATGCCTTTCTTCTCTCCTTTGTAATTATTATTGGTAGTTTTCCTTGTGCTGACCTTTTGCCCTTTTATTCATATACCTTTCTTCCAAAAGCTTTTTAGAATTCCTTTTGTTAGAGCTGTAAGACTCAGTGGAGAACCACCAAATGTCAAGCCCAAGAGAAATGTCACATTCTACCTTAATCACTCTGCGATTTTTGAGTTGATGTGGTTTTTTTTTAAGATTTTATTTATTTATTTGACAGATGGAGATTACAATTATGCAGAGAGGCAGGCAGAGATAGAGGAGGAAGCAGGCTCCCCAAGGAGCAGAGAACCCGATGTGGGGCTTGATCCCAGGTCCCTGGGATCATGACCTGAGCTGAAGGCAGAGGCTTTAACCCACTGAGCCACCCAGGTGCCCTGAGTTGATATGTTTGCCATAAAATAATTTTTAACTTCTCTTGTGGAAGCTATGTGCTATGGTGAGGACTGTGAAGTGTCTAAACCTGGCGAGTCACACACTTGTATCCCTGGGGCTATTAATAAATTATATGTTACTAAAAATAAAAGATTAAAAATAATTTTTAGCTTAATGATTAATTCCTTGGCATTGGCACACATAATTTCTGTTTTATATAACATATCTATTTCTTTTTTTAAAAAAATTCTCTTTTTGTTCTCTTACTGTTTATTTTTAATATGTGAAAAATCAACTCTAATTTCCTTTTCTTTGTACATTCCATGTTTCCTGTGTGACATTTTGTTCTTGTCTGAACTTTTCTTTATACTTTCTACCTTGATGGTATAGACAGATTTTCTCACCTGTATTCAGATTTTTGCTATGTTAGCCTTAACTTATATTCTCTCCTTTGCTGTTCTGTTCTTACATTCTCCATCAAAAGTTTCTGCAGTCTTATAAAATATTGACTTTCTCCTTGAAAGCCTTGTTTCTACTCAGCCCCTTTCAAAACCATTCTTCATATCACTATTAACTTTTTCACTCACCCTCTGACATCTTAAAAGGACCATCCAGCATGCACTCTCTTAATCCAGCCTCTGAGAAACTTCTTCCTGTTCTACCAACTCATGCTCTGTTTACTGTTATATGTTATTTTTTTTTTTGTTCTAAAACTATCCTACAAAAACCATTATAGACTTTATTCAAAGAAAATACAGTATACTTTGGATTATTAAAGAAAAGAGAGAGAGAAAGGGAGAGGGAGAGAGAGAGAGAGAGAGAGAGAGAGAGAGAGAGAGAGAGAGAGAGAAAAGACTGAAGTAGAGAGGCAGGTTTCCCATAAATTCCCCCTGGAATTGTTTTGCCTTCAAGGTTGTGGCCCATTCAGATACTCAGGCACTTTTTATTACTGTAAGTGGGGCTTTGGAAGGTGGGTCAGATATTACATTTTTGGACAGACCTCTAAGAGAGGAAGAGGATCTGCAGCTCTAGCATCTGGACTTTGTTATCTTAATATTTGGACTCATCCTCATCATCTTTCCCTATGTCATTCCTCAAACCTTATTCTCTGTCACCTCAGGGACTTCATGCTGTTTCCTCTCCCTGCAACATTTTGACCTCTCATCCCAGCATTCAGTAATCACACCTTGATGCATCAGGCTTCGGTTTAGATGAGTCTTTCCTGTTCTCATTCCTTGGGTTAGAGAGTTCTCATATGTGTTCTCATTAACACCTTAAATACAACCCAGTGCAGCTTTTGTCATGCTTTATTATAACTATTTGGTTCCTTGTGCCAGTCTGTTTTTATGCCGGTACCTTGTTGTCTTGGTGATCACAGCTTTGTAGTAAAGCTTGAAATCAGGTAACGTGATGCTGCCAGTTTTATTTTTGATTTTCAACATTTTCTTAGTGATTCGGTTCCCTTCTGATACCCTACAAATTTTAGGATTATTTGCTCCAGCCCTTTGAAAATTACCGGTGGAATTTTGATCAGAATGGCATTAATAGTATAGATTGCTCTAGGCAGTATAGACATTTTAACAATGTTTATTCTTCCAATCCAAGAGCATGGAATGGTCTTCCATCTATTTGGGTCTTCTTCAATTTATTTCATGAGTGTTCTGTAGTTCCTCGAGTACAGATCCTTTACCCCTTTGGTTAGGTTTATTCCCAGGTATCTTATGGTTCTTGGTGCTATAAGAAATGGAATTGATTCTCTAATTTCACTTTCTGTATTTTCATTGTTAGTGTATAAGAAAGCCACTGATTTTTGTACATTGACTTTGTATCCTGCCACATACCTGAATTGCTGTATGAGTTCTAAAAGTTTGGGGGTGGAGTCTTTTGGGTTTATATAAAGAATCATGCCATCTGCGAAGAGAGTTTGACTTCTTCATTGCAAATTTGGGTACCTTTTATTTCTCTTTGTTGTGTGATTGCTGTTGCTAGGACTTCTAATACTATGTTGAACAAGAGTGGTGAGAGTGGGCATCCTTGTCGTGTTCCTGATCTAAACGGGAAGGCTGCAAGCTTTTTCCCATTGAGGATGATATTTGCTGTGGGTCTCTCATAGACAGATTTTATGAAGTTCAGGAATGTTACCTCTATCCCTATACGTTGAAGTGTTTTCACCAGGAACAGATGCTGGATTTTGTCAAATGCTTTTTTTTTTTTTTAATTAATTTTTTATTTTTTTCAGCATAACAGTATTCATTATTTTTGCACCACACCAAGTGCTCCATGCAATCCGTGCCCTCTAAAATACCCACCACCTGGTGCCCCCAACCTCCCACCCCCCACCCCTTCAAAATTCTCAGATCGTTTTTCAGAGTCCATAGTCTCTCATGGTTCACCTCCCCTTCCAATTTCCCTCAACTCCCTTCTCCTCTCCATCTCCCCTTGTCCTCCATGCTATTTGTTATGCTCCACAAATAAGTGAAACCATATGATAATTGACTCTCTCTACTTGACTTATTTCACTCAGCATAATCTCTTCCAGTCCCGTCCATGCTGCTACAAAACTTGGGTATTGATCCTTTCTTTTTTCTATTCTTTTTTTTTTTTTTTTACAGCTTTATAAACATATATTTTTATCCCCAGGGGTACAGGTCTGCGAATCGCCAGGTTTACACACTTCACAGCACTCACCATAGCACATGCCCTCCCCAATATCCATAACCCCACCCCCCTCTCCCAACCCCCTCCCCCCATCAACCCTCAGTTTGTTTTGTGAGATTAAGAGTCACTTATGGTTTGTCTCCCTCCCAATCCCATCTTGTTTCATTTACTCTTCTTCTACCCCCTCAACCCCCCATGTTGCATCTCCTCTCCCTCATATCAGGGAGATCATATGATAGTTGTCTTTCTCCGATTGACTTATTTCGCTAAGCATGATACCCTCTAGTTCCATCCACGTCGTCGCAAATGGCAAGATTTCATTTCTTTTGATGGCTGCATAGTATTCCATTGTGTATATATACCACATCTTCTTTATCCATTCGTCTGTAGATGGACATCTAGGTTCTTTCCATAGTTTGGCTATTGTAGACATTGCTGCTATAAACATTCGGTTGCACGTGCCCCTTCGGATCACTATGTTTGTATCTTTAGGGTAAATACCCAGCAGTGCAATTGCTGGGTCATAGGGTAGTTCTATTTTCAACATTTTGAGGAACCTCCATGCTGTTTTCCAGAGTGGTTGCACCAGCTTGCATTCCCACCAACAGTGTAGGAGGGTTCCCCTTTCTCCGCATCCTCGCCAGCATCTGTCATTTCCTGACTTGTTAATTTTAGCCATTCTGACTGGTGTGAGGTGATATCTCATGGTGGTTTTGATTTGTATTTCCCTGATGCCGAGTGATATGGAGCACTTTTTCATGTGTCTGTTGGCCATCTGGATGTCTTCTTTGCAGAAATGTCTGTTCATGTCCTCTGCCCATTTCTTGATTGGATTAGTTGTTCTTTGGGTGTTGAGTTTGCTAAGTTCTTTATAGATTTTGGACACTAGCCCTTTATCTGATATGTCATTTGCAAATATCTTCTCCCATTCTGTCAGTTGTCTTTTGGTTTTGTTCACTCTTTCCTTTGCTGTGCAAAAGCTTTTGATCTTGATAAAATCCCAATAGTTCATTTTTGCCCTTGCTTCCCTTGCCTTTGGTGATGTTCCTAGGAAGATGTTGCTGCGGCTGACGTCGAAGAGGTTGCTGCCTGTGTTCTCCTCGAGGATTTTGATGGATTCATTTCTCACATTGAGATCCTTCATCCATTTTGAGTCTATTTTCGTGTGTGGTGTAAGGAAATGATCCAATTTCATTTTTCTGCATGTGGCTGTCCAATTTTCCCAACACCATTTATTGAAGAGGCTGTCTTTGTTCCATTGGACATTCTTTCCTGCTTTGTCGAAGATGAGTTGACCATAGAGTTGAGGGTCCATTTCTGGGCTCTCTATTCTGTTCCATTGATCTATGTGTCTGTTTTTGTGCCAGTACCATGCTGTCTTGATGATGACAGCTTTGTAATAGAGCTTGAAGTCCGGAATTGTGATGCCACCAACTTTGGCTTTCTTCTTCAATATTCCTTTAGCTATTCGAGGTCTTTTCTGGTTCCATATGAATTTTAGGATTATTTGAAATGTTGAAAATAGAACTACCCTATGACCCTGCAATTGCACTGCTGGGTATTTACCCTAAAGATACAAACGTAGTGATCCGAAGGGGCACGTGCACCCGAATGTTTATAGCAGCAATGTCTACAATAGCCAAACTATGGAAAGAACCTAGATGTCCATCTACAGACGAATGGATAAAGAAGATGTGGTATATATACACAATGGAATACTATGCAGCCATCAAAAGAAATGAAATCTTGCCATTTGCGACGACGTGGATGGAACTAGAGGGTATCATGCTTAGTGAAATAAGTCAATCGGAGAAAGACAACTATCATATGATCTCCCTGATATGAGGGAGAGGAGATGCAACATGGGGGGTTGAGGGGGTAGGAGAAGAGTAAATGAAACAAGATGGGATTGGGAGGGAGACAAACCACAAGTGACTCTTAATCTCACAAAACAAACTGAGGGTTGATGGGGGGAGGGTTTGGGAGAGGGGGTGGGGTTATGGATATCGGGGAGGGTATGTGCTATGGTGAGTGTTGTGAAGTGTGTAAACCTGGCGATTCACAGACCTGTACCCCTGGGGATAAAAAATATATGTTTATAAAGCTGTAAAAAAAAAAAAGAAAGAAAGAAAGGATGAATACCCAAGTTTTGTAGCAACATGGACGGGACTGGAAGAGATTATGCTGAGTGAAATAAGTCAAGCAGAGAGAGTCAATTATCATATGGTTTCACTTATTTGTGGAGCATAACAAATAGCATGGAGGACAAGGGGAGATGGAGAGGAGTGGGGAGTTGAGGGAAATTGGAAGGGGAGGTGAACCATGAGAGACTATGGACTCTGAAAAACGATCTGGGAATTTTGAAGGGGTGGGGGGTGGGAGGTTGGGGGCACCAGGTGGTGGGTATTGTGGGGGGCACAGATTGCATGGAGCACTGGGTGTGGTGCAAAAATAATGAATACTGTTATGCTGAAAAAATAAAAAAAAAATTAAAAAAAAATCATGGGGAGATAGCCATGAGTTTCCTGCTTTGCTTTCTTCTCCTGGAATTCCGCCGCTCTCCTTAGTATTGAAACTGCTCTCCTCGGTAGTGAACTTGGTCCTGGCTGGGTTTCCCAGTGATCTTCTGGGGGAGGGGCCTGTGTAGTGATTCTCAAGTGTCTTTGCCCCAGGCGGAGTTGCACCGCCCTTACCCAGGGCCGCACTGAGTAATCCGCTCGGGTTTGCTTTTGGGAGCTTTTGTTCCCTGAGCGCTTTCTGTAGAGTCCGAAGGACGGGTTGAAGATGGCGGCCTCCTGGTCTCCAGCCCGGAGGAGCCGATAGCCCGGGGCCCCACTCCTTAGTGTGCCCTCAGAGAACAGCGCCCAATGACTCCCGCCACCCTGGCCTCCGGCCGCGCTCTGAGCTGACAGAGCCTGCGACCGGTTCAAGGTAACCCCGAGCTGAGAGTCACTCCTCGGCTCTGTCTCTGTAGCCGGCTTCCCCGTTCTAATACCAGTAAGCTCTGCGACAGTCAGACACCCCGGATCCTTCTGCGACCCTGCGGGACCTGAGGCCGCGCTGACCCCGCCTGGGCTTCCAGTTAAGCCTTTGGAGCGATGTCCCTCAGCGGAACAGACTTTTAAAAGTCCTGATTTTGCTCTGTTGCTCCGCCGCTCGCTGGGAGCCGGCCCCTCCCCCCGCGGTCTATCTTCCCGTCGCTTTGGATTCACTTCTCCTCCAGTCCTACCTTTCAGATAGTGGTTGATTTTCTGTTTCTAGAATTGCTGTTCTTCTTCTCTTCAATCTCCTGTTGGATTTGTAGGTGTTTGCAATATTTAGATAAGCTATTTAGCTGATCTCCCGCTACCCGAAGTAGTCTCAGCCTGCTACTTCTCCGCCATCTTAACTCCTCCCCGTCAAATGCTTTTTTTAAGATTTTATTTATTTATTTGACAGACAGAGATCGCATGTAGGCAGAGAGGCAGGCAGAGAGAGAGAGGAGGAAGCAGGCTCCCCGCCGAGCAGATAGCCCAACGTGGGGCTGGATCTCAGGACTCTGAGATCATTACCTGAGCAGAAGGCATAGGCTTTAACCCACTGAGCCACCCAGGCGCCCCTGTCAAATGCTTTTTATGCATCAATTGAGAGGAACATGTGGTCCTTCTCTTTTCTCTTATTAATTTGTTCTATCACATTGATTGATTTGCGAATGTTGAACCATCCTTGTAACCCAGGGAAGAATCCCACCTGGTCATGTTGGATAATCTTCTTAGTGTGCTGTTGGATCCTGTTTGCTAGGATCTTGTTGAGAATCTTAGCATCCATATTCATCAGTGATATTGGTCTGAAATTTTCCTTTTTGGTAGGGTCTTTGCCTGGTTTGGTGATGAGGGTAATGTTGGCTTCATAGGAAGAGTCTGGAAATTTTCCTTCAGCTTCAATTTTTTCAAACATCTTCAGGAGAGTAGGTGTTATTTCTCCTTTGAAAATTTGGTAGAATTCCCCAGGGAATCCGTCAGATCTTGGGCTCTTGTTTATTGGGAGGTTTTTTATCACTCCTTCAATCCCGTTACTAGATATCACTCTATTCAGGTTGTCAATTTCTTCCTAGTTCAATTTTGGGAGTTTATAGTTTTCCAGGAATGCATCCATTTCATCTACGTTGCTTAGCTTATTGGCATATAACTGTTGATGATTGTTTCTACTTCCTTGTTGTTCATTGTTTTCTCTCCCTTTTCATTCATAATTTTATTCATTTGGAGGAATGCAAATTATTAAAAAAGAGATGAAAATAAGAAAAAAAACTGAAAAAATATAAAAATAATAAATAAATAAATAAATAAATAAATGGCTAAAAAATAAAATACAAAGAATGCTACTTAATGTTTTCCCTAAATGTTGAAGATTTGCAACCCTCTATGATAAGTAAACTTGACAGGAGTGAGGCGTTTGTGATGGTTTCTGGGGGAGGGGTCTGTTGCACTGATTCTCAGGTGTACTTCAGCTGGTGCAAATGCACCTCTTCTAAGGAGAGGCAGACCTCCATGTAATCAACACCGGATTCCAGTATGTGGCCCTATATTACTCCCTGAAATCTTACAGCACAAATGGGTGGGATGACTGTAGCTTCACCCTGCTCTCTACCCAGGAGCTGAAAATTTGCACCCCAAAACTACAGTGAGCTCTCACAGAAAAGCATTCCATCATTCTAATCTCCTTGGTTTCTGTCAGAATTCTGTGTGTCCCCAGCCAGTGACAAAGAATTTTTATCTCAGGCATGCGACTGAATTCCAACTCCATTTTCTATGGATTTCTGTGGCACAGAGTCATGCTGTACCTCCTGGTGGTTGGAGGCCTTGCCATGCTTCTGGGTTTTTGTTTATTTGTATGCTTGCCTGTTTGCTTTGTTTTTGGTGTATTCCTCCCAAGAATGTGGTCGCCCAACTGTGCTGTGATTTGAAGTTTAGGACTACATAGAGCAAAAAGCCAGCACCTAACCTCACAATTTTCAGCCAGCTTTCCCCAACTGATACCAAAGGACTCTGAAACATTCAGGCCCCAACTGTTCTTCTTGTGACCCCCAGGACCCTCATGCTGCCATACCTGCTTAATGATTCTACCCTGCTTCACCACATGAACACCTTTAATCTGGGGACATCCCCCACAGTAGTAAATTCTTAAAAGTTTCAATTCAATAGATTCTTTGCTGATAGAACTTTGCAGTAGCCTCCTTAGCCCAGTTTCCTCCCCTCTGCTATATCCACAGCTGTATCACTCACACAACTTATTCCCACCCATGCCAGTCAAATTCCAGAGCTGCAGCATTCATCACAGTGGACTGGAGGTAGCTCTTGAAGTAGTTCAAGATCTTGTTCTGGGGCTGTTGCTGGTGCTGTAGCTTCATGAAGAGAAAGTATGCACACCATGATTGACTTTTCGTGTCCTCCTAAAAAAGGGAAAGTTTTCCCATCACTCAATGTTGTCTGAGCCCATGAAGCAATCCCTGGGAGTTTTCTCCAGATGGCAGGTCATGGGCACAGGGATCTAAGTTTACTCATTACTCCTGGCCTACCACAGTTGGCGGAGACCTGCTCTGTTTGATCCAAGCTGTTCCAGTCCATATAAACCACCTCTTGTCCTCCACACCTCAGCATCTCTCTGGTTGTCCTCCCTCTCCACCCCCTCTTTCTTGAGCTATTTTCTCTCTAATAAATAAATAAATAAAGCCTAAAACATTTTAAATAAAAGATTTAGAATAAAAGTGTATATTTAGGCATTCGAAACCTAAATGGAAACAACCTCCTTTGTGTATTTGCCTTTTTCCCCTAGTGCTGATGGTGTCAGAGGTGTATGACAATGCAGGGATTGAGAAGGTCCATGGTGTAGTGACTCTAGATTCCAAAAAGACCATATGAAGGAGTTCCATTCCCAAACTGATGATCCACTCAGCACTCTCATGTGGGGAAATTTATGGTGATATGCTACCAAAGTTTGGGGAGTTATGTGGTAATTCAACATAACCTAATATACCTACAACATGTTGAAATCAACAAATAAATTTCATTCATTATCAGCCAAGAACCTATGAAAAAATGACCAAGAAACACCCGGCTTCCTCAGCCAGTAGGGCATGTTGTACTTGATCTCAGGGTTATGAGTTTGAGCCCAACATAGAACATAGAGTTTCCATAGGGGGGAAGGAAATGACTTATACATGAAGAAAATCAAATAAGCTTCAGCAGTGGAGCTGGTCAATGGTTGGCTGGATCCTCTAGCCTGTTCATTCAGCCACTGGGCCCTGAGAACTCAGATGGTGCCAGTGTTTTTCAGGTAACCAGTTTCTCCCTTACGAGCTCAGGGTCTAGAAGGGAAGATGGAAAAACATGAACCAAAAAGGTGAACGAAAAGGGCATTTGCTCCATAAGAAAAGAGCAAGGGACTATAACTGGATCGTGAGCTACACCAGATGAGGGGGTGTGAGAAGGCAGCACAGAGGTGACATTGAAAATTCCTGTGGCAGGAAAAGAAGGAGAGAGCCCTACACAAATCAGAGTATGTTTAGCCTGGCAGAGGGCACCATTGTGCAGATGATTGGAAACAGAATATGATATTCTTGCAGTGGAGGTTAGAAATGAAGTCAGGGTGATGGAGTAAGCTGAAGAGAGGAGCAAGGAGGAAGGGGAGGAGGGCCAAGGCTTGGGGAAGGTGTACAGTATCAGTACCCCACTCCTACTTCTGTGTGACCACATCACCACACACTCAGTGGCTTAACAAACAGAAACTGTCTCATAGTCTCAGAAGATCAGGAATCCATGGGTCCTCAGCTAGGGTTTCCTGCCAGAGCCTCTCTGTACTTTGGGGTTGTTGAAAACACCAAGGCAGGACCTGCTTCACTGAGAACCTGAGCTCACTTAGGGGTGTTAACAGGATTCAGTCTACCTCTATGGTCTGAGTTTTGTCTGTTATTGGCTCTCATTGGTAGATAACATGCACATGTCTGAGTCATAGTTCAACATGGGGGTTTGTACTCCTGAGTGAAGATCTGAGCGAGAATAGATGTCAGAGTCAGCATAGGACTGGGCAATGAGCTTTTATACCTGAATCTCAGAAGGGGGTTGTGGGTCATATAGCCATATTCTGTGTAATGGTAGGAATCACTAAATCCAGACCACACTCCAGGGGACAGGGTTACACAAATATGTGAAAAGAAGATATGGGATTTCAGAAAACAACTGAGGGGAGAAGGTGAAGACCTCTGCAGGGTTAGGGCCTTGCTCAGAATGGTAAGAAGGCTGAACCAGACATAAACCCAGCTTTTTGAGTGTCCTCAGAGTAGGGACCCTGGATGCACGTAGCCATTCACTGGAGGGCTCTGGAAAAAAAGTTTCGTTAAAAAAAAGTGGCTACAGACATTGAGATGGTATAAGGGTGATTTTAAGCACTGATATCCTAGATAGGAGGCATTCCAGCAAGTTATTTTCTGAAGGGCAGCCCAAGCCATGGCCATACACTGAGTGGAACCCTATCCCTATCACAACCATTGAAAAGGAGGTGATTGTTTTCAGACAGAATATGCAATCTCTAGGGGTAAGGGTGAGTTCTGACCTTCAGAGGCCAAGACTCCAATCCCTTCCTGCTTTTAAAATTAGAAAGCATACGATCTTGGGAAGCTATTATACACCCCTCTGTAGGTAAGGCTGGGACTCCAGAATTTGAGCACTGATGAACACATGTGTACACATATGAGAGAGTGTGCATGTACACACATACAAACACACACTCCAGTAGGGACTGTAGAGTGGGATCTGACCAATAGCAGACCCAGAAATGGTAAGAAGAGGAATAAAATGTGGTTGGAGCTATTTATTACATGTGACACCATTGCTCAAATATCATAGATATTATGCCACATATGCCTATGGACATCTGGAGGAAGTACATTCTAAAATCATCTGTATTGTACAGACAAGAGGCAGACTACACCTGACAGGGATAATGGCATATCCAGGAATGCAGACAGGTAAGATTGGAGAGCTGTTCCTGAATCCACGTGTTTCTCTAAGCTGTGGCCCTGGCTGTACCTAGACCTTCCTTAGGGGCCTGTGAAGAGGGGTGTCTTGGTTTCACTGTGTACATATGTGCCTTACACGCATAATGGGGATGAGCAGATGACAACCTTGAGCACTGTATGTTTGGTGTCAATCCAAAAGTGGACATAGGTAGGTGATCGTGGGCAGTGAAGTTACTTCCTTGACTGCAGACCCCAGAAGAATATGGAACCCCTGCAAACAGGTTTCCACATTCTAGTGTAGTCTAGCACCAGGGTTACTTAGCCAGAGACATCCAATACTGAAATATGTTCTCTTGCTGTTTGCCTACTTCCTGGGACTCTGGCACCCAGAAACCCCAGGGGAATGGCTTTTCCACATGCTGCAGACATTGTCCCAAACCTCACACTTAAAGCCTCAAGACATTTGGCAGGATGTTCCATAAGATAATACAGAACAGCCTATGCCAGGGCAAGCCACCCCTCTGAGCCATCCCAGGGCTGCCTCATCCTCTGCTCTGCAGTTTCTGGCAAAGTGGGATATGTGGGGGTTCCTGCTATGGAGATGGAGGGAGTTGCAAGATATCGGATACCCCAGTGATTCTTTAATGTCCACACCAATGTCATGGTGGGCAGGGTCGAAAGGATTCCTGAAGTGCATCTTACCTCGCTCAGAGCACAACGAAGGCCTTGAAGCTGTGCCACATTTCTCTTCTTGGTGGAGGTGTGTGCATACTGGGGTGCGCTGTGTCTGGAATGGAGTGCCCTGGGTCTGAGGACCTGCAAAGGCAGAGAGACAGGGCTCTGAGGCCTCCTGTCTTATTGCTGGGTACTGTCTTTCCAGAGCTCCACACAGGAGATCTGGCAGGAGCTGGATGTTGAGATCCTCTGCTCTGCCTCCTTGAAGGACATAAGGTGCCCCCACACTGCCCACAGAGTCCAGTGCTGGCTCAGGGTGAGTGCAGGTGCTGGGGAAATCCATCCTCAAGGGTCCCAGTGAAGCAGAATGGTACCCATGACCCAGAAGCCAGACTATTATTCTTGTGGGCTCCCTCCTAGAGTCCTGAACCCACATGAATCTGCATCACCATCTCCTTTTCAAACTCGCCCTTATTTCCCTGACCCTTCCTTGGCCAGATGTAGAGTAATTGTCCACGTATTTGTAATAATATCAAAAAAGAGACTTTAAACCATGTCTCATGACATTCATCTAGAATCCTTTTGCACTGTGCTATGTATTTTCCTAACATGTGCTACCAGGTGTCCCCACTGACCCGAGAGTCTTCCCTATGTTCTGCAAGTCTTACACATGATCATGTTGAGTTGGAAGACATTTAACCAAAGGGACATGTTGCCAATAGTACTATGTCTCTTATTCTGCCTTTTGGTTTTGAATGAACACATCCCTCAGGTCTCTCCAGGGGCAGGGGCAGGGGCAGGGGCTTCATTCTGCCGCACAACATTCCAGAAGGCAAGTCATTTGTTAAAGCCATTGAGCCCTTCAATGATGCAGTACTTTGATATGATTCTCTTCTGTTGCTAACTCATAGTACTACACGAAACATCCTACATACCCTAATATCCTTAGCTGTCTCACCTAAGAAAATATCTCTGTGCTCTCATCTCAAGAATGGAATATGATATCAGAAACCACAAGATAGATGCCATTCATGCAGGGAGGTGGTATCAATACACATCTCACAATCTGACCTGAGATACTATCAAGGTCAGATATCACTGACTTCAATTCATTGTATGTCTACCAGGAAATGTTTTTATTTTTCCATAAAGATTTACGAATTGATTGGTTGATTGAATGGTTTGAGAGAGGCAGGGGGAGGAGTGGAGAGAAGCAGAGGGAGAGACAGTATTCTCAAACTGATTCTGCCATAAGTATGCAGCCTTACAAGGAGCTCGATCTCAGAACATTGAGATCATGACCTGAACAAAAACCATGACACCTAGGATTAAGCCAAGGAACCACCCAGTCACCTTATTGTTTTTATGACTGTGGGATGTCTTGTCCCACCTCTTGCCATAAGTCACTGGCATCTTGGGGATTCGGTCTGTGATCCAACACCTAACCCTCCCCGAGACAGAACTGACTCATGTCTCCTCTGTTTCACATCAGGGTAAATATGGATCACTGATGAATAGGTGTGAGACCTGTGTGCTATGGACAAACCGAGCCAACTACTAGAGAAGCAAATACAACATCTGGTGCTTAATTTCCTAGGAAGAGAACTCAGCTATGCCTATGCATTCCTGGGCACATATTAAGCCATTGCCACCACCCAAGAGGTGTTGAGCTTCCTTTTTGCAAGGTGAGCACCCTGTCCCTAACTACTCAGTTGGATTTGGTTACCACTTGCTGTGAGTCTTGGAAATGTCCCAAACTTCCCAAGCCTTAGTTTGCTCCACTGACTGGGGCAGAGTCATGTTAGGGACTCAGTTGGGTCTTGATAGGAAAGTGCACCTGGGTGCCTGGTCCCCTACAAAGTTCTGCTAGAGGACCTGTGGTGGTACTCATTTATCATTGTCCTGCTTGTCATGATAAAGCCTCTGCCTCATCCCTCATTATCACTATGATCTTGAGTTGGGCTGTTTTGACACTTGAAAGAGATATCTGAGAGTCCATTTGGGGTCCGTGTTTGGGTGAAAGCAGAGCAGGGATTCCTGGATTGCAGAGGCATTCCCAGGCCCACTCAGATATCTGTGATGGGCTGGTTGGGGCCCTTTCATTAATCAAGTATTCAGGAATCCCCACTAGGTGCAGGTGCTTCTCTAGGACGTGACTGTGATCCCTGCACAGAGCAGACAGCAGCCCAGGTCTTCAGACTGGTCAGGATTCATACAGTGGTAATGGACACAATGAGATTTAGCATCCACAGGACATTTCATGTCATGATCCCTGGCGTCCTCTAGATATGGGTGCATTTGCTCCAGATATGATGAAGTCCGCATAGCCCAGGAGCAGTGAAACATATGAGTGAGCTTTAGAAGATGCAGGAGAGTCTTCCCTCTCCACCAGAGCAGAAAGGGGACTGTGAGCTGAAGGGACACTTTATCCTCATGCCACGAGTCTCTGATTCCTTTTAAGGATGAAGGTCTGAGAGTTTCTTCTGGAAAAAGGAAGGGGCCTGGGGAAGCTCTGGGTGCGGGTACTGTGGCAGAGCAGAGGGGAATGGATGACAGCTTTAGCTCCTAATAGAGTCATTCCCCATCACCAGGCCCTCCCACCCCTGTCTCTACCCCAATCCTGCGACCTAGACCAGAGTCTTTGGAAACCACCAAACTCAGCAATAAGTTGGAACCTGGACACTGAGTGTTCAAGGAGTGCTCAGGGGACCCAGTGAGAGTATAGGGACCAGTGGGAGATTAGTGTTAGTAGAAGGAGACCCACTCATGGACCTATTGAAAGAGTCAGCACATGGGCACAAGAGGTAACGTTTGAAGTATTGGGAGCATCCTGGGAAGGCCTGGCTAGAGACAGAGTCCATTTGCTCCATCCTTGGTTGGATCTTCAGAAAGCAGTGGTGTGTGCAGTGAGGGTAATTAGGAGACCAGACACCACAGCATCTTGGACACATGCAGTTGAATTCAAGTGGCAGGTGCACAAGGAGATAGATTACAGAGTGTGTCCAGATACTCCATATAGGGCAGAAATGGTCCCACCATTCATCAAGATCTCCCACTCATTGAGGCTTTTGCCAGCCTGTTGTCTGTAACTAGGCCTGTCTCAGGCAGAATTGCCAGATCACAGGTGGACAAGGAGTAGGACTGGTCTCTGACAGTAGAGAGAAGCCCAGCGACCCAGATTCTAACAGGTTTCCCTGGGATAATCGTTTGGGAAGATGCCCTGTCCTCTGATTTCTCTTCCTAACTGTCTATCCCCAGAGCAATATCCTCCTTCTTGAACACATGTGTAGAAAAATATTCCGAACATTTTTACAGCCTCCAGAATGTCTCAGCCTGAAAGTGCTGCTGGCATACATGGGACTCAATATGCCAGGCTGAGACATGGAGCACTGTGCCCAGCTTCTGTGCTCACAGCTGCAACACCTTGAGCCCACAGAGCCAGAAGTTATGTGTGAGAGGGACTGGGGGTGGCTGATGTGGTCCTGAGAGGGTACAGGGTGGGACACACTGAGCAAGCCTCCATAGAGTGCAGTCAGGTGGAGAGCAGTAAATAGTCTCAGATCCCGGTCCCAGTGGTCTTCAGTCATGGAGACTTCACAGGGATTGGTTCTTGTATGCAGGCAACATTGAGTGGTGGGAAAAGTTTCCTTTATTTAGAAAGGACATGGGAATTCAATCATGCTGATCATAGTTTCTCTTCATGGAGCTACAGCACCAGACCCAGAGCAATAGTCAGAACCACATCAGGAATTCGCCTTAGATCCCACTGTGGAACCTGCTGTGTCTTCGGAGACAAAACTGGCCCCTACCCTCCCTAGTGCTGGAGCTCACACATTAAGAAGAGTGGTTAAACTACCTGCCCTGTTGGGGCCAGAGCAGGTGGTGCTCAGGACTCTAATTCACTCTCCTGAGATGGAAGAGCTACCAGCTCCTCTGCCTGACCTCGAGGTCCAGCAGGGTCTAATCGCCGCTACCTAGGTCAAGAAGGGCTTGAGCCAGCACCTATCTCAGTGGAACAACGACCGTCAGCCCCAAAGCTGCAGCTCGTGCTGGCTGGAACCCCAAGGATGGTTTCCCCTCTTCTGTCATTGCTCTTTGTAATTTTTGTGTTTTGTATACACCTGTATAGTGGCTTAATAGATTTTGTTCATTAAATAAAATAGAATTTGAGTTCACATAAAATTTTACTTTGATCCTTTTCAGTGGTACATGGAGGTGCCATTAAGTACTTTAAGAGTGTTGCACAACAATTTACTTGAAGGACGTTTCCGTCACAGAGAAAAACCTGGCCTCCTTATCACTCACTGTTTTTTCCCTCACCCCAGTCCCAGCAACCACTGCTTTTCTCTCTGTCTTTGGTACTTTACTCTGTCTGAGATTTTCATGTGCCTGGAATCCTACAATATGGCCTTCTCTGTCAGGCTACAGGACATAAGAAAGATACAAAAATCTTTTTTTTTTCCAATATGTAATTAAAAAAACATTTTATTACAAACGAATATTTCTAAAACAACAATGGTCATGGGAAACCCCAAAATGAGCTACTTTCATTACCTGGAATCGTGTTCCCTTCCATAAGGATACTTTGAAAGTTAGAAATCAGGGAAATGTCTGGGTCCCTGAGACACCTTTAAATTCTTTCATTTTCGTGCATAGGCCACGTTTAAACTATTCTAGAGGGCATATTTTAAAAATACTAGAATTACATCTTAAATCTTCCCATTTTTTACTTAAAAAGTCAGGTAATGAAGTAAATACTTCTTCAGGTTAAGGTAGACTTTATTTATGTAGTAAAATAATGATTTAAATATGAAGAAAAGAAGACATGTTCCTTCTTCCATGAAATAATCGCTTATAATGAGATGGTGTCCATTTCCATGTTTTTCCCTCTGGATTTAGTGTGTGCTCATGCACATGCACGTGTATGTGTGCATAAGTTGGGGGGAGGGCAGCAGGGAGAGTTTTAGTGTTGGGCTCTTGTTCTACCTGATGTCCCTACAGTGGATAGGCACTGTCGCTACTGCCCCCTTGGACATTCTCAGTGACAGCACTCAAAGCCCCATCAGTTGAACAACTGAACCATTTCCAATTATTTGACTATCATCATTAAAGTAATAAGTACATCTGTGCCATAAATCTCTGTAAACAGCATTTCTGGAACACACCTTAACCACATTTTTGGAGGACAGGCTCCATGCTTCTCTATCTATGGTCTCTTTATTCAGCACAGCCTTTCTTGGGAAAGGAGGGAACTGTTGTCTCTAGATGAGACCTGAAACCATGAGTACAAGCCAGCAGGGAGTCCATTGGTAGTGGGCGTGGTCATAGAGCAGGGAAAAGCTTTCCCACACCCCCGTCATGTATACTCCCCCACAAGTATCCCTGCCTGTGTCCTGGAACACACATCATCCAGGCCCTCATCAGTGATACGCTCCAGCCACTCCAGCCCCTTGTGCTCCATAACTCAGATTCTAACTTGAGCCACCACGTCCTGCTCCAGACCAGTAGAGGAGTGCATATGAGGCCACCCCTATCAGGTTGCTCCCTGTATTTCCTGGCCGGACCACATCCTCTGAGGGAAGAACCTCTAAGGACAGCGCAGGTGAGTGAGTTATAGACTTGTGTTCATCCAGATATAGTTTTAGTGGCAACAGCAAAAACCACTTGAACCTGTGTGAACAAGAGGGGCCCTTACAAAGCACATTGGCTGCTCATGGAATTCAGGATTGAGAGAGCCTCTATCAAGGGTTTTGTCACTGGATATGGTTCATCCACATACCTTAGGTTCCCCTATCCATGACCGGTACCCCTGCCCCAAACTTGGTATTCCTCAAATTCAGCTTATGTGGGAGAGGAGGCTGTGCTTCCAGCTCAAGACACCATGTGAGACGAAGGTGGGGATCCCTCTCCTCCCACAATTTTGTGTAAGGTGCGTCCACTTAGTCTGAAGCTGCTGTGGAAGCCATGGTAGTAACCTGTGTCTTCTCTGCCACAAGATGGAGCTAACCAGGCACATAAGGTACATCTTCAGAGAGGACATCTAGAGTTTACCCTGCAGGAAGAGAGAGAAACACCAGTGAATGGGGACTCAGTGAGAAAGGAGAGCTCTGAGCACTAGGGAAAGGACTGCCATGAGCTGGGGCACTGCCCTATTGGTCAGGGGCACAGGTTCTGTGTAGGTTTGTAGGGAGTGGTCAGGCTTCATCCTACCAAAAGGTCCATCAAAAACCAAATTCACCTCCAGAAAAAACTTTCAACTCTTACCATCAAAAGGTTTTGGTATCCTGGCAGGCATGGAAGCCTAAGATGCTATGTACCAATGATTATACAATAGGGTGAGACAGGAGACAGTTGTGATGGAGGTGATGACAGCTCATTTACCTGCTTTGGACAGAAAAAGCCCCATCACAAGACACCCTGTTATTTGTTCTAAAAACAGATGACAATTTAGAAGCTCCAGACTGACAGTCTCCACACTGAGTATTGCCCATGTCCAGGACACAAGCTCTGGGTGAGATCCTGATTCAGGTCTGGCCTGGGTCTGATGGATGAGGACTAGTGTTGTGGGATCCCAGCTGAGGGACAAGTCACCCATACTGGAGAGGGTGAAGGATTTCTGGATAGACAATTGAGTTAGGGGGAACCAGGCTTGCTGGGAAGAAGGGACAGAGTAAGGCAGAGGCCCAGAGCCCATGGCAGCAGTGGGCTCACAGTGAGCTAATTTTAGCAGGTAGAGCTAGGGATGACTGAGTATCCTTTCAGAACATGAAACATGCCAGTCAATCTCTATAAGAATTCCATGAGGAAGGTAGAAAAGCTGTCTTTGTTTGATGAATAAGGAAACCAAAGCTTTAAGAAACCGCCCCTCTCCATACTCCACAGTGAGGCAGAGGCAGGATTGGATTCCAGGACTTGTATACCCTTGCTGGCCCCACCTGAACATAAGGCTGCATTCCAAATGCTTCAGAAGGGAGTTCTCAGCTCTGAGGTTACATGAACCTTTGTGCGTGGTACCCAGAGAGAAACCTCATCCTGCCCAGTCAAAGGCTGCCTGGAACTGGGAGAGTTCTCAGTGCCAAGACCTGCGATTGTCAGACAACAGACCCAGGCCAAGCTTCAGAGTGGTACCACTGCCCTCCGAGTTCATTGAGGTCTCCAGTCCTGGGTGTTTGTATTTGGAGCTTCACACGTCTCTGAAATCCATGTTGGGACTGTGTGAATGGAACAGTCTAGTGGCAGAGAGACAGCAATTCTAGCCCCTACTCAGCCTCTTTGAAGTTGGATGACCACAGGCAGGGCTCTGAAGCTACAGACCGCATCCCTAAATTAGAGATAGTAATGGGCACAGCTAAGTAGGATGTAAAAAGTAATGACTCCTACAGTTCCTACCTGGTGCCTGATGGAGCACGTGGGGAGCCCAGAGGAAAGGCAGTTGTGTTGGTGACAAATTTACCCATGTATCAATTCTTTCACTTCTTGATTCTGGCATCATCTTTAAGAAACAGATGCTTAGGGACGCCTGGGTGGCTCAGTTGGTTGGACGACTGCCTTCGGCTCAGGTCATGATCCCGGAGTCCCGGGATTGAGTCCCGCATCGGGCTCCCAGCTCCATGGGGAGTCTGCTTCTCCCTCTGACCTTCTTCTCTCTCATGCTCTCTCTCACTGTCTCTCTCTCAAATAAATAAATAAAATCTTTAAAAAAAAAGAAAAAAAAAAGAAACAGATGCTTAATCTAAGGTCAAAAATATTTCTTCTCAGGTTTTCTTCTCTGAGGTTTATAGTTTTAGCTCTTAAATTTAGGTCTATGACCCATTTGGGGTTCATTTTGTGTCTCATGTGAGGGGAGGGTCCACCTTCATTCAGTCATTTATAATTTTATGTTTCTGCATGTGCAAGAAGGGACATGGTTTAGTCACTGTAGTACCTTAGTTTGTCACTTATAGGGAACTGACAATAGATCCCAAAGAATCTTTACAGTAAATAATCCTTGAAGCAATTGTCTAAGACCGTGAAGGAAGTCCTAAAGAAAGTTAACTTCTACCTTCTGCAGAGGTGGAGCCATGTCTTTGATAAGAGAACACACACACCTCTGGTGGCCACAGGAGACATTGCAGGAGTACCGCAGGGCTCCCTGACCTGTCTGCAAAACAAGCCACATTTTCCTTGGACATCTTCAAGGATCCCAAAGAGATCAAAAACAATTCTATAAAGTTCAAAGTCTTGGAGGGTGTCTTCTAGGAAATCTATGAAAAAATAGGCTTCTTGACAAGCACACTATTTTGAGAAGTATTTTGTGAGCAGCTGAGTCAGGCCCTGGGTCAAAGTACAGAAAGCAGAGAGAATGGTTGGAAGCCTCCCAAGAGGTGCAGCTTGTAGGGTTGGAAAATGTGGGGGAATAACTGGTCTAAGCCACACCTCTGTATATCCAGTTGAAAGAAAACAGTAAATGGAAAAAAGCCACATTTATGGATCCTTTTGCTTACATTAACCACAAAACATTTTAGACAATTTGTAAACAACCTCTCAGCCTACCTGTATCCTGTTTTCCCAGTTAGATAACATCAACCTATATTCCCAGTTAAGTTTTTACTTATCAGGAGATCATGATAAGATATATGGAACCAAAAATGATTCTACAAAAATCCTCGTAGAATCAACAGATGGATTAATTCAAGCCTAAGGACACAGATTCAATATACAAAAATGAGTTTTATCTCTATGCATGAATAACAAGTTATCATGGAGAGAAATTTTGAAAATAATTTTAATTCATAATCAATCCAAAAGAATAAAATACTTACAAATTATTTTCATCAAGAAGGGAAAGAACTGAGGGAGGAGTCAAGATGGCGGAGAAGTACCAGGCTGAGACAACATAAGGTAGAAGGAGTTGAGCTAGATAGCTTATGAAACTATTCCAAACACCTACAAATCCAACAGGAAATCAAAGAGAAGAAGAACAGCAATTCTAGAAACAGAAAATCAACCCATTTCTGAAAGGTCGGACCAGCGGAGAAGTGAATCCAAAGCGACGGGAAGATAGACTATGGGGGAGGGGCCGGCTCCCGGCAAATGGCGGAGCAATGGAGCACAAAATCAGGACTTTTAAAAGTCTGTTCCACGGAGGGACATAGCTCCAGAGGCTAAACCGGGGTGAAGCCCACGCGGGGCGAGAGTGGCCCTAGGTCCTGCAGGGTCACAGAAGGATCCGGGGTGTCTGAGTGCCACAGAGCTCGCAGATATTAGGCCAGGGAAGCCAGCTACAGAGACACAGCCGAGGAGTAAACTCTCAGCTCGGAGTTACCTTGAACCTATCACAGACTGGGTGAGCTCGGAGTGCGGCTGGAGGCCAGGGAGACGGGAGTGATTGGGCTCTCTTTTCTGAGGGTGTACTGAGGAGTGGGGCCCCATGCTCTCAGTTCCTCTGGGCCGGACACTGGGAGGCTGCCATTTTCATTCCCATCCTCCGGAACTCTATGGAAAGTGAACAGGGAACAAAAGCTCCCTAAAGCAAACCTGAGCAGATTACTTAGCCCAGCCCCTGGTGAGGGTGGTGCAATTCTACCTCGGGCAAAGACACTTGAAAATCACTACAACAGACCCTTACCCAGAAGATCAACAAGAAGTCCAGGCAAGACAAAGTTCACCTACCAAGGAGAGCAGCAGAATTCCAGGGGAGGAAATAGCAAAGCACGGAACTCATGGCTTTCTCCCCATGATTCTTTAGTCTTGTGGTTAATTTAATTATTTTCTAATTTTATTTTTTTTCTTCTGCTAAATAATTTTTAACTTTTACCCTTTACATTTTTTAACATTTTTAACTAGTTTATCTAATATATATATATATATATATATATATATATATAGAGAGAGAGAGAGAGAGAGAGAGAGAGATAGATAGATAGATATAGATATTTTTTTCTTTTTTATATTTTTTCTTTATTTGCTTTATTTTTTATTTTTCATTTTTTATTTTTTTTATTTTTTATTTTTTTTCAGCATAACAGTATTCATTATTTTTGCACCACGCCCAGTGCTCCACGCAAACCGTGCCCTCTACAATACCCACCACCTGGTGCCCCCAACCTCCCACCCCCCACCCCTTCAAAATTCTCAGATCGTTTTTCAGAGTCCATAGTCTCTCATGGTTCACCGCCCCTTCCAATTTCCCTCAACTCCCTTCTCCTCTCCATCTCCCCTTGTCCTCCATGCTATTTGTTATGCTCCACAAATAAGTGAAACCATATGATAATTGACTCTCTCTGCTTGACTTATTTCACTCAGCATAATCTCTTCCAGTCCCGTCCATGTGGCTACAAAACTTGGGTATTTATCCTTTCTTTTTTTCTTTTTCTATTTTTTATTATTAATTTTTTATTTTTTCAGCATAACAGTATTCATTATTTTTGCACCACACCCAGTGCTCCATGCAATCCGTGTCCTCTACAATACCCACCACCTGGTGCCCCCAACCTCCCACCCCCCACCCCTTCAAAATTCTCAGATCGTTTTTCAGAGTCCATAGTCTCTCATGGTTCACCTCCCCTTCCAATTTCCCTCAACTCCCTTCTCCTCTCCATCTCCCCTTGTCTCCATGCTATTTGTTATGCTCCACAAATAAGTGAAACCATATGATAATTGACTCTCTCTGCTTGACTTATTTCACTCAGCATAATCTCTTCCAGTCCCGTCCATGTAGCTACAAAACTTGGGTATTCATCCTTTCTTTTTTTCTTTTTCTTTTTTTTTTTTTTGACAGCTTTATAAACATATATTTTTATCCCCAGGGGTACAGGTCTGTGAATCGCAAGGTTTACACACTTCACATCACTCACCATAGCACATACCCTCCCCAATATCCATAACCCCACCCCCTCTCCCAACCCCCTCCCCCCATCAACCCTCAGTTTGTTTTGTGAGATTAAGAGTCAATTATGGTTTGTCTCCCTCCCAATCCCACCTTGTTTCATTTATTCTTCTCCAATCCCCTTAACCCCCCATGTTGCATCTCCACTTCCTCATATCAGGGAGATCATATGATAGTTGTCTTTCTCCGATTGACTTATTTCGCTAAGCATGATACCCTCTAGTTCCATCCACGTCGTCGCAAATGGCAAGATTTCATTTCTTTTGATGGCTGCATAGTATTCCATTGTGTATATATACCACATCTTCTTTATCCATTCGTCTGTCGATGGACATCTAGGTTCTTTCCATAGTTTGGCTATTGTAGACATTGCTGCTATAAACATTCGGGTGCACGTGCCCCTTCGGATCACTACGTTTGTATCTTTAGGGTAAATACCCAGCAGTGCAATTGCAGGGTCATAGGGTAGTTCTATTTTCAACATTTTGAGGAACCTCCATGCTGTTTTCCAGAGTGGTTGCACCAGCTTGCATTCCCACCAACAGTGTAGGAGGGTTCCCCTTTCTCCGCATCCTCGCCAGCATCTGTCATTTCCTGACTTGTTAATTTGAGCCATTCTGACTGGTGTGAGGTGATATCTCATGGTGGTTTTGATTTGTATTTCCCTGATGCCGAGTGATATGGAGCACTTTTTCATGTGTCTGTTGGCCATCTGGATGTCTTCTTTGCAGAAATGTCTGTTCATGTCCTCTGCCCATTTCTTGATTGGATTATTTGTTCTTTGGGTGTTGAGTTTGCTAAGTTCTTTATAGATTTTGGACACTAGCCCTTTATCTGATATGTCATTTGCAAATATCTTCTCCCATTCTGTCAGTTGTCTTGTGGTTTTGTTCACTCTTTCCTTTGCTGTGCAAAAGCTTTTGATCTTGATAAAATCCCAATAGTTCATTTTTGCCCTTGCTTCCCTTGCCTTTGGTGATGTTCCTAGGAAGATGTTGCTGCGGCTGACGTCGAAGAGGTTGCTGCCTGTGTTCTCCTAAAGGATTTTGATGGATTCCTTTCTCACATTGAGATCCTTCATCCATTTTGAGTCTATTTTCGTGTGTGGTGTAAGGAAATGATCCAATTTCATTTTTCTGCATGTGGCTGTCCAATTTTCCCAACACCATTTATTGAAGAGGCTGTGTTTGTTCCATTGGACATTCTTTCCTGCTTTGTCGAAGATGAGTTGACCATAGAGTTGAGGGTCCATTTCTGGGCTCTCTATTCTGTTCCATTGATCTATGTGTCTGGTTTTGTCCCAGTACCATGCTGTCTTGATGATGACAGCTTTGTAATAGAGCTTGAAGTCCGGAATTGTGATGCCACCAACTTTGGCTTTCTTCTTCAATATTCCTTTGGCTATTCGAGGTCTTTTCTGGTTCCATATAAATTTTAGGATTATTTGTTCCATTTCTTTGAAAAAAATGGATGTTACTTTGATAGGAATTACATTAAATGTGTAGATTGCTTTAGGTAGCATAGACATTTTCACAATATTTATTCTTCCAATCCAGGAGCATGGAACATTTTTCCATTTCTTTATGTCTTCCTCAATTTCTTTCATGAGTCCTTTATAGTTTTCTGAGTATAGATTCTTAGTCTCTTTGGTTAGGTTTATTCCTAGGTCTCTTATAGTTTTGGGTGCAATTGTAAATGGGATGGACTCCTTAATTTCTCTTTCTTCTGTCTTGTTGTTGGTGTAGAGAAATGCAACTGATTTCTGTGCATTGATTTTATATCCTGACACTTTACTGAATTCCTGGACAAGTTCTAGCAGTTTTGGAGTGGAGTCTTTTGGGTTTTCCACATAGAGTATCATATCATCTGCGAAGAGTGATAGTTTGCCTTCTTCTTGGCCGATTTGGATGCCTTTAATTTCCTTTTGTTGTCTGATTGCTGAGGCTAGGACTTCTAGTACTATGTTGAATAGCAGTGGTGATAACGGACATCCCTGCCGTGTTCCTGACCTTAGCGGAAAAGCTTTCAGTTTTTCTCCATTGAGAATGATATTTGCGGTGGGTTTTTCATAGATGGCTTTGATAATATTGAGGTATGTGCCATCTATCCCTACACTTTGAAGAGTTTTGATCAGGAAGGGATGCTGTACTTTGTCAAATGCTTTTTCTGCATCTATGGAGAGTATCATATGTATGTTCTTTCTTCTATTAATGTGTTGTATCACATTGATTGATTTGCGGATGTTGAACCAGCCTTGCAGCCCTGGAATAAATCCCACTTGGTCGTGGTGAATAATCCTTTTAACGTACTGTTGAATCCTATTGGCTAGTATTTTGGCGAGAATTTTTGCATCTGTGTTCATCAAGGATATTGGTCTGTAGTTCTCTTTTTTGTTGGGATCCTTGTCTGGTTTTGGGATCAAGGTGATGCTGGCCTCATAAAATGAGTTTGGAAGTTTTCCTTCTATTGCTATTTTTTGGAACAGTTTCAGGAGAATAGGAATTAGTTCTTCTTTAAATGTTTGGTAGAATTCCCCCGGAAGCCGTCTGGCCCTGGGCTTTTGTTTGTTTGGAGATTTTTGATGACTGTTTCAATTTCCTTACTGGTTATGGGTCTGTTCAGGCTTTCTATTTCTTCCTGGTTCAGTTGTGGTAGTTTATATGTCTCTAGGAATGCATCCATTTCTTCCAGATTGTCAAATTTGTTGGCGTAGAGTTGCTCATAGTATGTTCTTATAATTGTCTGTATTTCTTTGGTGTTCGTTGTGATCTCTCCTCTTTCATTCATGACTTTATTTATTTGGGTCCTCTCTCTTTTCTTTTTGATAAGTCTGGCCAGGGGTTTATCAATCTTATTAATTCTTTCAAAGAACCAGCTCCTAGTTTCGTTGATTTGTTCTATTGTTTTTTTGGTTTCTATTTCATTGATTTCTGCTCTGATCTTTATGATTTCTCTTCTCCTGCTGGGTTTAGGGTTTCTTTCTTGTTCTTTCTCCAGCTCCTTTAGGTGTAGGGTTAGGTTGTGTACCTGAGACCTTTCTTGTTTCTTGAGAAAGGCTTGTACCGCTATATATTTTCCTCTCAGGACTGCCTTTGTTGTGTCCCACAGATTCTGAACTGTTGTGTTTTCATTATCATTTGTTTCCATAAATTTTTTCAATTCTTCTTTAATTTCCTGATTGACCCATTCATTCTTTAGAAGGATGCTGTTTAGTCTCCCTGTATTTGGGTTCTTTCCAAATTTCCTCTTGTTATTGAGTTCTAGCTTTAGAGCATTGTGGTCTGAAACTATGCAGGGAATGATCCCTATCTTTTGATACCGGCTGAGACTTGATTTAGGACCAAGAATGTGATCTATTCTGGAGAATGTTCCATGTGCACTAGAGAAGAATGTGTATTCTGTTGCTTTGGGATGAAATGTTCTGAATATATCTGTGATGTCCATCTGGTCCAGTGTGTCATTGAAGGCCTTGATTTCCTTGTTGATCTTTTGCTTGGATGATCTGTCCATTTCAGTGAGGGGAGTGTTAAAATCCCCTACTATTATTGTATTCTTGTCGATGTGTTTCTTTGATTTGGTTATTAATTGGTTTATATAGTTGGCTGCTCCCACGTTAGGGGCATAGATATTTAAAATTGTTAGATCTTCTTGTTGGACAGTTCCTTTGAGTATGATATAGTGTCCTTCCTCATCTCTTATTATAGTCTTTGGCTTAAAATCTAATTGATCTGATATAAGGATTGCCACTCCTGCTTTCTTCTGATGTCCATTGGCATGGTAAATTCTTTTCCACCCCCTCACTTTAAACCTGGAGGTGTCTTCGGGTTTAAGATGAGTTTCTTGTAGGCAACATATAGATGGGTTTTGTTTTTTTATCCATTCTGATACCCTGTGTCTTTTGATTGGGGCATTTAGCCCATTAACATTCAGGGTAAGTATTGAGAGATATGAATTTAGTGCCATTGTATTGCCTGTAAGGTGACTGTTATTGTATATTGTCTCTATTTCTTTCTGATCTACTACTTTTAGGGTCTCTCTTTGCTTAGAGGACCCCTTTCAATATTTCCTGTAGAGCTGGTTTGGAATTTGCAAATTCTTTCAGTTTTTGTTTGTCCTGGAAGCTTTTAATCTCTCCTTCTATTTTCAATGATAGCCTAGCTGGATATAGTATTCTTGGCTGCATGTTTTTCTCATTTAGTACTCTGAATATATCATGCCAGCTCTTTCTGGCCTGCCAGGTCTCTGTGGATAAGTCTGCTGCCAATCTAATATTTTTACCATTGTACGTTACAGACTTCTTTTCCCGGGCTGCTTTCAGGATCTTTTCTTTGTCACTAAGACTTGTCAATTTTACTATTAGGTGACGGGGTGTGGACCTATTCTTATTGATTTTGAGGGGGGTTCTCTGAACCTCCTGGATTTTGATGCTTGTTCCCTTTGCCATATTGAGGAAATCCTCTCCAATAATTCTCTCCAATATACCTTCTGCTCCCCTCTCTGTTTCCTCTTCTTCTGGAATCCCAATTATTCTAATGTTGTTTCGTCTTATGGTGTCACTTATCTCTCGAATTCTCCCCTCGTGGTCCAGTAGCTGTTTGTCCCTCTTTTGCTCAGCTTCTTTATTCTCTGTCATTTGGTCTTCTATATCGCTAATTCTTTCTTCTGCCTCATTTATCCTAGCAGTGAGAGCCTCCATTCTTGATTGCACCTCATTAATAGCTTTTTTGATTTCAACTTGGTTAGATTTTAGTTCTTTTATTTCTCCAGAAAGGGCTTTTATATCTCCTGAGAGGGTTGCTTTAATATCTTCCATGCCTTTTTCAAGCCCGGCTAGAACCTTGAGAATCGTCATTCCGAACTCTATATCTGACATATTACCAATGTCTGTATTGATTAGGTCCCTAGCCTTTGGTACTGCCTCTTGTTCTTTTTTTTGTTGTGAATTTTTTTGCCTTGTCATTTTCTCCAGATAAGAGTTTACGAAGGAGCAAGTAAAATACTAAAAGGGTGACAACAACCCCAGGAAAATATGCTTTAGCCAAATCAGAAGAGATCCCGAATTGTGAGGGGGGAGAAAGGGGATAAAAAGGGGTTCAGAAAGAAAGAAAAAAAAACTATTAAAAAAAAGAAAGCCGATAAAGAAAAAATATAAAAAGAGGAAAAATAAATATATATTAGATAAACTATTAAAAAAACGTTAAAAAAAGAAAACGGTAAAAGTTAAAAAAAATTTAGCAGAAGAAGAAAAAAAAATTGAAAAAGAAAAAAAAAATTAAATTTTCTGCAAGGCTAAAAAATCATGGGGAGAAAGCCATGAGTTCCGTGCTTTGCTTTCTTCTCTGGAATTCCGCCGCTCTCCTTGGTAGGTGAACTTGGTCCTGGCTGGGTTTCCCATTGATCTTCGGGGGGAGGGGTCTGTTGTAGTGATTCTCAAGTGTCTTTGCCCCAGGCGGAGTTGCACCGCCCTTACCTGGGGCCGCGCTGAGTCATCCGCTCGGGTTCGCTTTGGGGAGCTTTTGTTCCCTGAGCGCTTTCCGTAGAGTCCGGAGGACGGGAATAAAGATGGTGCCCTCCCGGTCTCCGGCCTGGAGGAGCTGAGAGCCCGGGGCCCCACTCCTCAGTGCGCCCTCAGAGAACAGCGCCCAATAACTCCCGTCAGCCTGGCCTCTGGCCGCACTCCCAGCTGACCGAGCCCGCGACCGGTTCAGGGCAACCCCGAGCTGAGAGTCACTCCTCGGCTCTGTCTCTGCAACCGGCTTCCCCGTTCTAATACCGGTAAGCTCTGCGACACTCAGACACCCCTGATCCTTCTGCGACCCTGCGGGACCTGAGGCCGCGCTGACCCCGCCTGGGCTTCACCCCAGTTAAGCATCTGGAGCGATGTCCCTCAGCAGAACAGACTTTTAAAAGTCCCGATTTTGTGCTTCGTTGCTCCGCCGCTTGCCAGGAGCCGGCCCCTCCCCCCGCGGTCTATCTTCCCGTCGCTTTGGATTCACTTCTCCGCCAGTCCTACCTTGCAGAAAGTGGTTGATTTTCTGTTTCTGGAATTGCTGTTCTTCTTCTCTTCAATCTCCCGTTGGATTTGTAGGTGTTTGCAATCTTTAGATAAGCTATTTAGCTGATCTCCTGCTACCCGAATTAGTCTCAGCCTGCTACTTCTCCGCCATCTTGACTCCTCCCCCCCAACAAATACTTCTTTGAATAGCTAATGTGTCTGGGCAAGTTGAGCAACATACAAATGTGAACCTAGCTCCATCATTTCTTTTAGCTCCATGTATCAAAAATTGGGAACCAATAAACCTCAGTGCTAATTTTTGAGTGTCCAAAATCTTTGTTTGTGAAAAGTATCTAAGCATAATATAATCCTAGGGGTTTTAAGTTTTTGTTTATATGTGATCTTATTACAATATTTATTTTATCTTTCTTTCAAGTATTTTTGGTGAGAATTTAAAGTAAAAACAAAACAAAACAAAACAAAACCAAAAACCCTGTTCAGAAAATTGTTTTATTGCTCACCCTCATTTAAAACTTCCAAAATGGAATAAAAGGAATATTAATACTTGAGATCCTTCAGAAGACCATTCATGGACAATACCCAATTTCCATCTATTATTGTTGTTTGCCTTCAAAACATCCTTCAACATTTGCCAAGTACCTTTTAGAATCACAATCACACAAAAAAACAGTGAACCTTAAGGGTTTTTGGCTCCTGTAGACAGTGTCCTCAGTAGCAGCTCATAGCTTTGATTTGTCCCAATGGAATGCTGTTTCCAGAAAGAGGGTGCGTGAATCACTTTTATGGGATAAGCATCTTTCTCTGCACATTACCTGGCATTCTTAATGGCTGATTGTGTCAGGTGGCTGGATTAGAGTTCTTTCTAGGGTAAGGTTAAATTTAAGTAGCTCTTTTATGATTTCCTATATGGCCAATCATTAGTATAATTTAGACACAGGGCATTTCATTTCTCTTTCTAATAAATTTGAATATATTCTTAATTTCAAGGCGAACTTCTGGGACACACTTTTTCTGCTTGTGATGCAGTACTTTAAGACATGGGCTTTGGAGTCAGACACATCTGGATTTGATTCCTGGATCTATCCTTTAAGGTTTATAACCTTGAACATGGTAATATCTCTATAACATTTCTTCCTTATTTCAAAAGTAATGAAATGACCTATCATAATTGAATTAGTGTAAGGATGAAAAAGATAGTAAAAGCTCCCAGTTGGTTTCTTGGCAATGTAGGAAGCCTTTAAAAAATGATAAGTGTAATAGTTTGTCAGATACTCTGACAATAAGTAATCAAAAATAAACAGGGTAATAATTCAAGTTCAAATATACCATCACAGGTTTAATTTGACATTGAACAAAATTTTGTTTCTATTTTCCTCCTCTTTTAAGTTTAGAGTTCTGTTTTATTTTCATACACAGTGAACAGTTACTAATTGAACAGCTGTTATATGTGTGGCAATATCACCAATATTTGGGGGCTTTATGATTCAAAACATTAAGGGGTTTTAAGTCTATCTGAAGGAAAGATCGGGACATATTGAAGCTGTGAATAATGCAAAAGATACATACACACATGTTGCATTGTATAATAGGGTAAATGAATATAGGAATTACAAAGAAGAAAATGAATAAAGATGAAAATTTAATATAGACAGAAAAGACTTGATAAAGGTCTTAGGGGCCTGAGGATGATCTTGAAAGGCAGTTATTTTCTCTATAACAGCTGTGCAGTGGTTACTTGGTACAGTTTATGTAGGAATGAATATGGTTATGCCTCATTCACAGAAACTTGGACTTAAACACACACACACACACACACACACACACACACACACACACACACACAGACACACGTATATGTATACCCCCCACACACATACTTACACATACACCATACAATCTCTCTCTTTTTCCCTCTCTTTCTCTCTCTCTCTTTCTAATATGGAGGGTATGGAGACCAGAAAATTCAGGTTGCTTGCTCAGGTTGTTAACTACTAGCCAGTCGTAAAGCTTAAACTGATGTCTAGGCCTTCTGATCTGGCTCCAGTACTTTTTACTGCAATATCTTGAGTGAGCAAGCCTTCAAAACCTTCTTGAATTATTCATATAAATACGGACAATCCTATTTTATTGCATAAGGCCATTTTAATTTATAGATATTAAGACTATAAGACTTTTCTTATATTCAGCCATCTCAATGACTAATTTCTGCACCATCAGTTTTATTAGTATGCTAGAGCTGGATTCTATAGCTTCCTGAAATTCTCAAATCTGTGTTGTGATGTCACATTGGTAGCCAGAAAAAAACGGTGGTTGAGTATTTGCACCATGGAAACAAACAAATGTTACAAATTATGGCTTCCTTTTATTGTTGTTCTGAAGAGTCAACAGATAAATATTTTCTAGCACACCACTCTTCATAATAGTGAATTCTATAAAATTCCATTATTAAAATGGCTAAAAGTATAAAATTATGTTTTTAATGCCACATAAGTGGACTTCAGAAAAAGATATGGATACGTCCAAATAACAATCCTTGAAAGAAAGTGATGAAAGTGGAATAATTATTATTTCCTTTTTTTAATATTTTTTATTTTTTTATTTGACAGAGAGAGAGATCACAAGTAGACAGAGAGGCAGGCAGAGAGAGAGAGAGAGAGGGAAGCAGGCTCCCTGCTGAGCAGAGAGCCCGATGCGGGACTCGATCCCAGGACCCTGAGATCATGACCCGAGCTGAAGGCAGCAGCTTAACCCACTGAGCCACCGAGGTGTCCCGTATTTTCAACCAGAGGATTCTATCATAAGTAAAGGAACAATTTTGATATATAAGGCATATGGAATGAACTGTTGTAGTAAATTTTGTATTGTATGTATGTAAATTTACACAAAATATTTGGAAGTAACATACCAATAATAGAAAAGTTCTATCCCAAGAACACAAGGACATTCCTGTTCCAAAAATATATATAAATCTACTCTTATCCATCAATTGGTGAAATATGAAAATAACAAAATACATCAATAGATGAAGATAAAGCATTTGATTAAACGTGTTAGGAATTAGATACAATTTATAATGGCATATGCAAGCTACATATAGAAAAATTCAATAATTTCCTTTACATAAGTAAGCGATCATTATAAAATGTAATCGTTATATATGACCAATGAAAATGCTTGATTTTATAAATATAAACATAAACCTGAAATATGCTGCAAATATTAACCAGATAACATATTGTGGGCCATTTTTATTTACTCCTTAAAATTTTCTCTATGTTTAAAATTTCTCTACAGTGAAACATTAAGACTATGTACATTATGAAAATAATGAAATGGAAACATAGAGACCATACCTCATTCACAAAGCAATAAAAACCTAAAACATCCAAGAGTAGTTTTATTTTTTTAAGATAATTTATTTTAGAGAGAAAGTGTGTGTGTGTGTGTGTGTGTGTGTGTGTGAGAGAGAGAGAGAGAGAGAGAGAGAGAGAGAGAGAGAGAGTGGAGGGTTGGGGAGAAGCAGATAATCTTCAAGAAGACTCCTTGTTGAGCATAGAACCCAATTCTGGGCTGGATCCCAGGAATGAAAAGATCATGACCTGAGCTGAAACTCAACAACTGAGCCACCCATATGCCCCTCCAAGATTAGCTTTAAATGAGAAGAAATCAAAATGAGATCAATCTTAAGAATAAAAAGGAAGAGTAGCAGAAGGAATAAAAAGAAGAAAGACAAGAGCAGAGGAAGAGTTGTCAAGGAGCAATATGAATTTTACTAAAGCTGGCATGGGACAAAACTAGAAAAAAAGAACTTTATTAGTAGTATCTTCATGGTATGACCAAATGTGATTTGTTTTTATTATATATGCTTGAAAAATATCTTCCTATTTTTATTTCATTTTTAACTTTAATATTTAATATTCAAAGAAATATGTTGGGACTTCAGGCAGGAATTCTTCACAACCACTAAATTTTTGCTATATGGTTGATCCCCCAACATATCTTATGTCTTGGAGATGATCATAGTTTTCTCTAACATGAACCAATAATAATAGATATTCCTGCATTGTGTTTGCTTTTTATTGTCCTTACCACAATGATAAACCTTTATTACCTTAGTTATGTACATGTTAAATGTCTCTTGCTCTATCACTCATCATTAACTCTAAAAGTGCAGTCAGCTTTTCTGCTTACTTCACCAACATAAAATCAAATGCCTAATACATGACACATTAGGTAGGAATTCAATAAATACGTTTAAGTGAATACATAATATAAATGAGGAAAGTGAAATTGTAACAGATTTGGGAGTATAACTGAGATCTATAAGTACAAAATAAAAATTGATTTGCTGGACAAATGGTTGCAAATTTGCCGTTAGTGTCCAGATATTTTTTTCTTTTTAATACTCTTTCATTACTATTTTTCACTGAGATTTGCTCTTCTCCAAACTGAAATATAGCCATATCATGAGAAAATAATAAATAATTGTTTTTGACATAGTGTAAGCACTGGAACCAGCACAACCAGTTGATGCCTCCAGGGCACATGATGTCAGGAGACATTCATGCCTAGCTCTTTGCAAGCATCAACCATGAACCTCCATGAGTCTGCAAGTGAGTGACTTCTTAAGTTTTGCACACTAAGGGCCTAAGTGTGTCTCATTCTGGTATTTCTGTTAATTTACCTACTATTTATTATTTCTACTTATCACTGGAAGATAAAAGAGGGCATTTCCAGGCTATTTCAGCTTCTCAACCACAGGTTCCTGAATGCCCTTCCTTTTATACAAAGATTATTATCTGTGTTTGGACTTTGTTCTTCTCCTTTAAAATGATGTTGACTATTCTTGATCTTCAGCCCTCTCAAGGAAATTTAGAATCAGTTTGCTGATATCCATAAATTAACTGCATGAGATTTTGACTGGGATTGTCTTGAATCTACAGACAAATTTGTGAAGAACTGCATCTTGACTATACTGAATCTTTTTATGCATGAATAAGGAGCCTCTCCAATTCTCTTGTTCATCAATACTTTCCATCAGCGATTTGAGTTGTTCTTATATAGATAAAAGAATATTCTCAAAATGGTTATGTTTCCCTTTCTCCTGCTAGTGGCATGAGGAAATTTTTCTTCACTATGAACTATGAGGACCTGGTAGAGCCCCTGGAGGTAAAACTCACAAATGCATAGAGGCTCCCTGTGGCTTGGTCCCCTTGGAGTTTGTTTTTGTTTTGCAGGGCTTTTCCCCCATCAGAGTTCTTATCAGAGTCATATCCACACTAAACCATCAAACAATTCACAATTTACAGCTCAGGTTTCCCAAACCCAAGACTGGTTTCTGTGGAAGTTTCTGCTCTGGAAAGTTGCAATTCTCTGTATCTGCCTGTCTGCAAGGAGTAAAACACCTGAATCCTTTCCAGAAATACAACATTACCTTGTTTTACTTACTTTCCAAGTTAAACACATCCCATAATTCTTTAGGAATATTGTAAATTTGCTCTAACAAAAGCCTAGACGGTAAAAATACTCATCACGTGCATTTAAATAAATATTGTTCTTAGTCTATGTAACAGATTGTCCCCAAGTTTGTTTTTTTCCCCTGCATGAATTTTTAATTCCATATGTTTCCATCTTCTTTTGTCAAAACTTCACCACTTTTGTGTCCATTGAGAGTTCAAGTAAATCATTTTAATATTGGTTATTTTAAAAGTAGCAATTAATTGTCATATTTAATGGAAATCAATAAGACAATACTGCTTGTAGTTTGAGAACACATTGGTAGATCAAATTAATAAACAGTATTTTTTGGAAATGCAAAGTATAACAAAACTCAAGTAAGCACAAGATTCATCTATGACTTCCAGTCTCCTCAAATGTATACTTGGCCCCCTGCAAATAACAAAACTCTCCCTTATTTATTCTTTTCAAATGTAAAAATATGCATAATCATTTATTAACTTCACACTTAACATGCACTCCATATTTTCAGGTCCTGGTGTTTCAACAGCAAGTTAATAAATCAGATCCCAGGTCTTTCTCTTTTGAGGCTTTTAAATTGTAATTCACACCTAAGAGGAGGGCAGTTCCTCTGGTTATCATTCATCTAACTCCTCCTCATTCAGTTCTTAGTAAAATAAATCTCTTTAAGCCCTCTGTGATCATCCTGCTGAATGGTCTACTATGCTTTCCCCATCATTTTCTATCACAAAAGGGGCTGGTTTGATTAATGAGTTTTTGAAATTAATATATTCACCTTTTGTTTATTTTTTCATGCTTTTCTACCATATTATAATGAAAATCCTATACAGTAGACTTTGCAGCACCTCCAGCAAAATGACCAATATCTTCTATATAGATTTGCCAATAACTGTTACTTGAATTAATTATCTAGTTCATCAATAAGGAGAAATCAGAGAGGGAGACAAACCATGAGAGACCCTGGAGTCCATAAAACAAACTGTGGGTTACAGAAGGGAAGGCATGGAAAGATGCGGTAATCGGGTAATGGCACTTGTTGTGGTGAGCACTGAGTATTACACGAAACTAATGAGTTGGTGAACACTACATCAAAGACTAATGATGTGCTCTATGGACAACCCATTAGTCACCTCCAATTCTTATTCTTTGAGGTTGTATCTCTTAAAGAATATGATTACTTTTTTCTGTGGGTCAGAGATTTTCTAGCAGGAGGTAATTATGGGATTACTGAAAAGGTAAGGAGTAAGGTATGGCCCTTTTTCACTCCATTGATATTTTTTCTCATTTTCTTCTCCCACCCATAGCATAGGGGATGGAATCAACTTTTCGCAAAGATCTTACATATGTGGTAAAGTATTGCATAGCAAATTTAAAAATGGGAAACCATTGTTTAAAGTCCAATCACAATGTCTGGTATATCATTAGAGTAATCCATGGCTTTAAATTCATTCAAACTACTACTACCATAACAAATTTACAGTTTTTTAATAAAAATTCAGGAAACTCATTTTGCATTTATATTGTGTTATTTGCAAGTTTATGAACGTTAGTGAAATGTCATCCAAAAAAGTATAAAAATGGGCTAATTGCAACTTTACATTGCCATCTTCAGTCCTTGAATTTTTATACTTCCCCCAATGTTTCTGTAGTTGTCTACATTCTTCAGGCTTCCATGGTCATAGCTAATGAATGTCACATAGCTGTTGGGAATGGAGAGTTCTGAAAACTGCCCATGTCATTGAATTAAGAGTATCTTTGCAAAGACATTTAAACGTCAGAGAATTTTTCTCAGGGAGGGTAAAGCTAAGATCTTCCACAGTGTTTTCACAGATTTAACTGCTCTTGGCATTCCAATGTCACCTAACTTTTTTTTTTTACATTTTTTTCCACTTTTTAAAAGGATTAAATTTCTTTTCAGTGTACCAGAATTCATTATTTATGTACCACACCCACTGTTCCATGCAACAAGTCTCTTCCATAATACCCACCAGCAGGCTCACCCAACATCACATCCCTGCCCCTTCAAAACCCTCAGATTGGGGGGGAGACAAGATGGCGGGAAAGTAGGAGGAGGCACCTTTTCAACCTGTACCCTAAAGTGAGCTGATTACCTACCAAAGAACTCCGATCACCCATGAAATCAGCCTGAGATCAGAATTATACACGTCTGGATTTCTACGGGGGCAGAAACACCAGTGGGCAGGAAAGTTGACTACTTTAACAAAGAAATCAAGATACATCCAGGAAGAATCAAAACAACCTTCCTCGCACACATTGAGAATTTATAACCACTCTCCCATCTTTTTCTTCCACCAGTGTTTCTGTGTTTTTGTGTTTGTCTTGATAGGATATAAATCATACACTTGGGGTTCTTTTTGACGAGTTTCTTCCTATATATATATATATATATATATATATATATATATATATATATATATTTCTCTTGTCATATACTTTTATCAATCTTTTTGATTGTCTGCTGTTGCTTGTATACTTCATAAACCTTACCTTGGGGCCCATTTGGGTTGAACCTTCTCTTTTATCTTCCTTTCTTTCCTGTCTCTCTCACTCTCTTTTTTTTAATTTTCTTTTTTCTCTCGTTTGGGTGGGGAATCCTGATTGCTCAGAGAGTTCCAGGGTGCACGTTGACTGCAGCACTGTCGATACATCCAGCTACATCTGTTTAGTCATCTCTCACCAAAATAACTAGGAGGAGGAATGCCCAAAGGAAGAAAAATACAGAAGATGGACCTTCTGCATCAGAGCTAATGGCTATCAACATAAACAATATGTCAGAAAGAAAATTCAGGCTAACAATTATCCAGGCAATAGCTACGTTGGAGAAAGCCATGGATGACCAAATGGAATTGATTAGGGCCAAACTGAAAGTGACCAGAGAGGATGTTCACAATGTTAGGGCAGAGCTAAAAGCTACCAGAGATGAGGTTCATAATGCTCTCAATGAGTTCCAATCGAATCTAAGTTCTCTCAAAGCTAGGGTAACTGAGACAGAAGATAGAATTAGTGATCTGGAGGACAAACAGATAGAGAGAAAGGATCAGGAGGAAGCCTGGAACAAAGAGCTTAGAAGCCACAAAAACAGAATCAGGAAAATAAATGATGCCATGAAACGTTCCAACGTCAGAATTATTGGAATCCCTGAAGGGGAAGTGAAAGAAAGAAGTCTAGAAGATATAGTGGAACAAGTTCTTCATGAAAATTTTCCCAATCTCGTGAATGGAACCAGCGTTCATGAACTAGAGGCTGAACGGTCTCCACCCAAGATTATAGACTCCAAAAAACCATTAAGGCAACTGATATTCAAACTGAGGAATCATAATTGTAGATATAATCTCTTGAAACCCGCTAGGACAAAGAGGCTCCTTACTTACAGAGGAAAGCCCATCAGAATAACATCAGACCTGTTCACAGAGACCTGGCAAGCCAGAAAGGGCTGGCAAGATATATTCAGGGCACTAAATGAGAAGAACATGCAGCCAAGAATACTTTATCCAGCAAGACTGACATTCAGAATGGATGGAGAGATAAAGAGTTTCCAAGACCGACAAGGCTTAAAAGACTATGCAACCACCAAGCCAACACTGCATGAAATATTAAGGGGGTTTCTATAAAAGAGGAAAAATCCTAAGAAAAATTCTATAAAAGAGGAAATATCCTAAGAAAAGAAATATAGAGACAATCTACAGAAAGAAAGACTTCAAAGGTAACACGATGTCAATAGAAATGTATTGATCAATAATCACTCTCAATGTGAATGGCATAAATGCACCCATAAAATGGCAGAAGGTTGCAGATTGCATAAAATGACAGGACCCATCCATATATTGTCTACAAGAGACCCATTTTGAACCTAAAGATACACCCAGACTGAAAGTGAAGGAATGGAGAAGCATTTTTCATGCCAATGGGCCTCAAAAGAAGGACAGGGTAGCGATTCTCATATCACATAAATTAGATTTTAAACTAAAGACTGTAGTCAGAGATACAGAAGGACACTCCATCATTCTTAAAGGGACTATCCACCAAGATGATCTAACAATTTTAAATATCTATGCCCCCTATATGGGAGCAGCCAATTACATATGAAAACTGTTAATCCAGATAAAGAGTCATATTGATATGAATACATTAATAGTAGGAGATCTTAACATGCCTCTCTCAGAAATAGGCAGATCATCGAAGCAGAAAATCAATAAAGAAACAAGAGCATTGAAAGACAGATTGGACCAGATGGACCTCATAGATATATACAGAACCTTCCACCCTAAAACAACAGAATACTTATTCTTCTCAAGTGCACACGGAACCTTCTCAAGAATAGACCACATACTGGGTCACAAATCAGGACTCAACCGATACCAAAAGACTGAGATTATTCCCTGCATATTCTCGGATCACAATGCTTTGAAACTGGAGCTCAATCACAAGGAAAAGTTTGGAAGGAACTCAAACACCTAGAAGCTAAAGACCACCTTGCTTAAGAATGCTTGGATCAACCAGGAGATCAAAAAAAAAAAAAAAAAAAAAAAAAAAAAAAAAAAAAAAAAAAAACCTGAAATAATTCTTGGAAACCAAGGAGAATGAAGACACTTTGGTCCAAAACCTATGGGACACAGCAAAGGCAGTCCTAAAGGGGAACTGCATAGCCATCCAAGCCTCCCTCAAAGAAATGGAAAAATCCAGAACACACCAGCTGTCTCTACACCTTAAAGAATGGGAGAATCAACAACAAATCAAACCAATTCCACACATAAGAAGGGTAATAATCAAGATTAGAGCTGAGATCAATGAGGTAGAAACCAGAGATACAGTAGAACATATCAATTAAACTAGAAGCTGGTTTTTTTGAAAGAATCAATAAGATTGATAAACCATTGGCCACACTAATCCAAAAGAAAAGAGAGAAAGCCCAAATTCATAAAATTATGAATGAAAAGGGAGAGATCACAACTAACACCAAGGAAGTAGAAACAATCATCAGAAGTTATTATCAACAGTTATATTCCATTAAGCTAAGCAACCTAGATGAAATGGATGCATTCCTGGAAAGCTATAAACTCCCAAAATTGAATCAGAAAGAAATTGACAAGCTGAATAGACCGATATCCAGTAATGAGATTGAAGCAGTGTTCAAAAACCTCCCAAAAAACAAGCCCAGGACCTGATGGATTCCCTGGGGAATTCTACCAAACTTTCAAAGAAGAAATAACACCTATTCTCCTGAAGCTGTTTCAAAAAATTGAAGCAGAAGGAAAAGTTCCAGACTCTTTCTATGAAGCCGGCATTACCCTGATCCCCAAACCAGGCAAAGACCCTACCAAAAAGGAGAATTTCAGACCAATATCACTGATGAATATGGATGTTAAGATTCTCAACAAGATCCTACCAAACCGGATCCAAGACCACATTAAATAGATTATCCACCATGACCAGGTGGGATTCATTCCTGGGCTACAAGGATGGTTCAACTTTCGCAAATCAATGTGATAGAACAAATTAATATGAGAAGGGAGAAGAACCACATTGTTCTCTCAATTGATGCAGAAAAAACATTTGACAAAATCCAGCATCCATTCTTGATTAAAACGCTTCAAATTATAGGGATAGATGAAACATACCTGAACTTCATAAAATCTATCTATGAAAGACCCACAGCAAATATCATCCTCAATGGGAAGAGGCTTGCAGCCTTCCCGTTGAGTTCAGGAACACGACAAGGATGTCCACTCTCACTACTCTTGTTCAACATAGTATTAGAAGTCCTAGAAACAGCAATCACACAACAAAGAGAAATAAAAGGTATTCAAATTGGCAATGAAGAACTCAAACTCTCTCTCTTCGCAGATGACATGATTCTTTATATTGAAAACCCAAAAGACTCCACCCCCAAACTACTAGAACTCATACAGCAATTCAGTAACGTGGCAGGATAGAAAGTCAATGTACAGAAATCAGTGGCTTTCTTATACACGAACAATGAAAATACAGAAAGGCAAATTAGAGAATCGATTCCATTTACTATAGCACCAAGAAACATAAGATACCTGGCAATAAACCTAACCAAAGAATAAAGAATCTGTACTCAAGGAACTACAGTACACCCATAAAAGAAATTGAAGAAGACACAAAAAGATGGAAGACCATTCCATGCTCTTGGATTGGAAGAATAAACATTGTTAAATTTTCTATAATGCCTAGAGCAATCTATACTTTTAAAGCCATTCTGATCAAAATTCCACCGGTATTTTTCAAAGAGCTGGAGCAAATAATTCAAAAATTTGTATGGAACCAGAAGAGACCTCGAATCACTAAGGAAATGCTGAAAAACAAAAATAAAACTGGGGGCATCATGTTACCTGATTTCAAGCTTTACTACAATGCTGTAATCAGCAAGACAGCATGGTAATGGCATAAAAACAGACGCATAGACCAGTGGAACAGAGTGGTGAGCCTAGATATGGACCCTCAACTCTATGGTCAAATAATCTTTGACAAAACAGGAAAAAATATACAGTGGAAAAAAGTCTCCTCAATAAATGGTGCTGGGAAAACTGGACAGCTATATGTAGAAGAATGAAACTCGACCATTCTCTTACACCATACACAAAGATAAACTCAAAATGGATAAAAGACCTCAACGTGAGGCAGGAATCCATCAGTTTTGTTTTTCTCTTTCAACATTTCCTTAGCAATTCAGGGTCACTTCTGATTCTATAAAATTTGAGAATTATTTGCTCCATATCCTTGAAAAATGCCATGGAATTTTGATCAGAATGGCATTGAAAATCTAGATTGCTCTAGGCAGTATAGACATTTTGACAGTGTTTATTTTTCCAATCCATGAGCATGGAATGGTCTTCCATCTTTTTTTGTCTTCGTCGATGTCTTTCATGAGTGTTTTGTAGTTCCTCAAGAATAGATCCTTTACCTCTTTGGTTAGGTTTATTCCCAGGTATCTTATGGTTCTTAGTGCTATAGCAAATGGAATCGATTCTCCAATTTCCCTTTCTGTATTTTCATTGTTAGTGTATAAGAAAGAAACTGATTTTTTTAATATTTTATTTATTTATTTGACAGACAGAGATCACAAGTAGGCAGAGAGGCAGGCAGAGATAGAGGAGGAAGCAGGCTCTCCACCGAGCAGAGAGCCCGATGCGGGGCTCGATCCCAGGACCCTGGGACCATGACCTGAGCCGAAGGCAGAGGCCCAACCCACTGAGCCACCCAGGCACCCCAAGAAACTGATTTTTATACATTGACTTTGTATCCTGCCACAAAACTGAATTGCTGTATGAGTTTTAGTGGTTTGAGGGTGGAGTCTTTTGGGTTTTCCATATGAAGTATCATGTCATCTGTGAAGAGAGAGTTTGAGTTCTTCATTGCCAATTTGAATACCTTTTATTTCTTTTTGTTTTCTTATTGTTGTTGCTAGGACATCTAGTACTATGTTGAACGAGAGTGTCACCTAACTTTAAATATGACAAGGCATACAAGCTTTTCCTGTGCATATTTTATTCAGTTTTTTTTTTTTTTTTGTTGTTGTTGTTCAAAACATTCTTTGTAAATACTTTTATATTTGGGGGTGTTAGTTTTGGGGTGCTAGCTTTTGTTCTATTTGTGAATCATTTATATAATGGTTTTCTTCTCTTTAAAATGAGTAGCTTGCACAAATTCACTATGATGTTCCAACCTCCTGCAGAGCTCTGGCTGCTAAAATGTGACTACCCTCATACATTTTCCTTGTTCAAGAAGTTGGGCTGGCTCCAAAGTACCAGCGGCGATGAATTCAGATTCCTGTTAATATTTCTAGGCTCTCCACCTTCTAGGGTTTCTCTTCCTCATACTAACTCTTGCTTCCCTGATACACAAACACACTGAACCTCACAGAGGTTGTGTAGAATTTACTCTCACCACTTCAGGAGCTATAAGTGCGTGCAGAGCAGTGATATTCACAATGCTACCAGTCCATGAACCATTTCTTACAGGCTGTGACAATATTAATGCAGGACAGAAAGTATTCAGAGCTTTTATAGTTATTTGACATTGACATGACACCCAAGTTCATGATTAATGCACTTGTCTTTTGGAAAAGTTTTATTGTTTCTGAACTCGCACAGTGAGTAATATAGCATGATCTGTGTATTCAAAACACTCAGTAAGACCATATTATACTATAAGATTGCTTTGTTTGACAACTGTAAACCATATTTGTATGAACATGTGAGAATATTTAAAGACTTTTTTTATTTGCAAGTTATTTGTGAGGTCATTTTCATTTTTAAAAAAGATTTTCTTTATTTATTTGACAGACAGAGATCACAAGTAGGCAGGGAGTGAGGCAGTGAGAGAGGAAGGGAAGCAGGCTCCATGCTGAGCAGAGAGGAAGATACAGGCTCAATCCCAGGACCCTGGGATCATGACCTGAGCTCAAGGCAGAGGCTTTAATCCAGTGAGCCACCCAGGTGCCCCTGTCATTTTCATTTTTAATAAAGCCTTGTCTATAATTTATAGCTCAATGTTATTAGTTAATCCAGGAAATACAAATCTCTATTATTTATGTTTAACCCTAACTTAATTATGATGATTCAAGTAAGTTTCACAGGAAACTATTGTCAGAAAAAGATAAATCTTTTTAAAATTATGGACATGGGGGAGGGTATGTGCTATGGTGAGTGCTGTAAGTGTGTAAACCTGGCGATACACAGACCTGTACCCTTGGGGATATAAATATATTATATGTTTCTAAAAAATTTAAAAAATAAAATAAAGGAAATATATTGAATTAAAAAGTTGATGGAAATAAACATTTAATATTTTCTATGTGAACATTCATGTTTTGGGAGCTGAATGCAGTGGCATTATGAGCTAATAGTACAAGACTATGTATATGCACCCACTGCGGTCTTAGCATGACACGATTTAAGAGGCATTAGTTTGGAAAATTGTGGGCAAAAACCTCATGCAAGTACCACACTTCAGTGACGCCAGTATCAACTGCAGAAACAAGCCAATGATAGGGAAGACCAAGTCATTTAAAAAAGTTAGCAAAATGTTTTTAACTGCAGTTTAACAAATCCTGAGATATTGCTAGCAAAGCAATCCTTCAGTATCTGTGCAATTTGCACATGAAAGGTTTTTAGCTTCAGTGCCAAAAAACCCCACACCTGGACATGAAGCATATACAAATAATCAGTTTGGAGTTCAAGTTCTGTGTAAGAGTATCCTCTAGTGGTACAGCTGCAAAGGCAAGTCAGCATTCTGGAGTCACCATCTGGATTTAGGTGGTGGCACCAGAATGTTTTTTATTTATTTATTTACTTACGTATTTATTTTGCCAGAATATTTTTAATCTCCACATTCCTTACTTCACTGAAATGTTTTCATTTTTTAAGTAAGATACACTAAATATTGTATTTAGTGATATAGTACAAATTGTGATGACATAATACAAAAGCTAATCAAAAACTGTTGTTTCATGCTGAGTATAATGGCTATTACGAAGAAAATTTTTTTTGAAGAATTTGTCTTGCAGAATAAAATCTCATCATTTATGCAATATAAGAATCTAGTCTGGTCTCAACATTTTAAAGTTGAAAAGTAAGGATCAGTTTAGTTGTTTGGTATTTCTAATTATCTTAATACTTACCCAAAATAAAGGAAAGGTGTATATATATATATATATATATATATATATATATATATATATATGTGTGTGTGTGTATGTGTGTGTGTGTGTGTGTGTATGTATATACATATATATAAAAGAATGAAAATTATTCAAAAAGTGGTGAAAATAAGAAAAAAACTGAAAAAATAAATACAAGTCTAAAAAATAAAAATAAAAATAATGCTACTTAGTGTTTTCCCTAAAAGTTGAAGCTTTGCAGCCCTCTATGATCAGTAAACTTAACAGGAGTGAGTTGTTTATGATGGTCTTCTGAGGGAAGGGCCTGTTGCACTGATTCTCAAAGGTACTTCAGCTAGTTCGAATGCACCTCTCCTAAGCAGAGTCAGGTCTCCATGTAATCAACTCTAGATTCCAGGACGTGATTCTCTTTTACTTCCTGAAGGCTTGCAGTATGAATAGGTTGGGTCCATATGGCTGCATCCTTCTCTCTACCAAGGAGCTGAAAATTTGCACCCCAACTCTTCAGTGAGCCCTCACAGAAAAGCGATCCATCAGTCTAATCTCTTCAGTTTCTGTCAGAGCTCTGTGTTTACACGGCCAATGACAAAAGCATTTCAGGTGTGCGACTGAGTTTCAAATTCAAATTCTGTAGATTTCTGTGGCACAGAGTCACGCTGTACCTCCTGGGAGTTGGAGGTGTTCCTATGCTTCTGTTTTGCTGGACTCCTCCCATGAATATTATCACCCATCTGTGCTAGGATTCAAAGCTTAGGGTTACACAAGACAGAAAGCCAGCACCTAGCCTCGTGGTTTTCCAGCCAGATTTCCCCAACTGATATCTGAGGACTGAAGCATTCAGGTCCACACTGTTCTTCTTGTGACCCCTGGGATCTTGAGATAATAATGACATGCTTGGGATTCTGCCCCACTTTACCACTTGGCCACCTTTAAGTCAGGGATGTTCCCCATGCACTTATAGCATCAGACGTGCATGACAAGCCAGGGTGTGAGAAGGCCCTTGGTGGAGGGACGTTGGATTCCTAAAAGTCCACATGAAGTAACTTTGTCTCCAACCGAATATCCACCTGAAGAAAACTATGTTAACATGCTACCATAATTTGGGGAGTTATTTGGTAATTCAGCATAATATAATACATGTAGGTACAACATGTATAATTAAAAAAAAAAAACTTCAATAGTTATGACACTAGAAACTAGGAAAAAATGACAAAAGAAGCTGTGGCTTCCTCAGTCCGTAGGGCATATGGTACTTGACTCTGGTGTCATCAGTTTGAGCCCCACATGGAACACAGGGTTGATGTAGGAAACAAAAGGAAACAGCAGGACTTACACATGACCAAAGTCAATTGGGCTTGGACAATAGAGCTCGTCGGTCGTGGATTGGATCCTCTCAGTTGTTCATGCAGCCACTGGGCCCTGATCATTCAGGTGATTCCAGTGCTTATCAGGCAACCAGTTCCTCCTCCTAGGAGCTCAGTGTCTGGAGCAGCAGATGGACAAATGTGAACTGAAAAGGTGAATGAAAAGAGCATTTTCTCCATAAGAAAAGAGCAAGGGACTACAACTGGGTCCTGAACTCCACCAGGTGATGAGTCTGACAAGGCCCTGCTGTGATGACATTGAGAATTACTGTGGCAGGAAAAGGAAACAGTCCTGCACAAATCTGAATATATTTAGCCCGTCATAGGGAACCACGGTGCAGAGGATTGGAAGCAGGATAGCATGTTCCCTGAATGGATGTCAGAAAGGAGGCCAGGGTGATCAGAGGAAGCTGAAGTAGGGAGCAGAGAAGAAAGGGAGGACGGCCACAGTCTGGGGCATGTGGATCGTATCAGTACACTGCTCCTAGTGCCGTGTGACCACATTACCACACCCTCAGTGACTTAACCAAAGAACAATGTCTCACAGTCTCAGAGGAGACTTTAAGTAGAGCAATCCAGCAGTGCTCAGCTATGAGCTCCTGCCAGAGCCCTCAGTACTTTGGGGCTTTTGACAACACCAAGGCAGGACCTGCTTCACTTAGAACTTAAGCATACTTAGTGGTATTGGCAGGATTCAGTGCATCTCAAAAAGTCCAAGTTCCTCTGTCTATTGTTGGCCCTCATGGCTAGGTCACGTGCACATGTCTGGTCCATGTTTCAATATAGGGGCTTGTACTTCAGTGTGAGGATCTAAGAGAGAACACAGGTCACAGGCAGCATGGGGATGTGCAATGCGTTTTTATAAGTAAATCTCAGATGGGGCTTTTAGGTCATTTTGTCATGTTCTGTGAAATGGAAGGAATCACTAAGTCCATACCACATTCCAGGACACAAGGTTACATAATAATATGTAAATAGGATATGGGATTTCAGGAAACCTTTGAGACGAGAAGGTGAAGACCCCTCAGGGTTAGTGCCTTGCCCAGAATCACAGACTGGTAGAAAGACTGAAGAAGGCATGAACTTAGCTCTCTTTGAGTGTCCTCAAAGTTGGGGCCCTGGATGCACCTAGCCATTCACTGGAGGGCTCTGGAAAAAGTTGTGTTCAAGACAGGGGCTACTGACAGGGAGATGGTTTCAGGGTGAGGGTGAGCATTGATATCATATACAGGAGGCATTCCAGCAAGATCTTGTATGAGGAGGAGCCCAGCTCATGGCAACCCACTGATTGGACCCCTATCCACATGACACCCATTGGAAAGGAGGTAGTAGCTCTCAGCACAGGATATGCAGTTTATAGTAGTAAGGGTGGATTCTGACCATCAAGGGCCAAGTCTTCAATCCCTTCTTTAGGGTTCACTTTCAAAATTAGAAAACCAAAAGTCTTGGGAAACTATGACCCCCCAATCTGTAGGTGGGACTGTCACTTTCTGGGACTCCAGAATGTGAGCACTGATGAACAGATATGTGCCCACAGGAGCCACTCTACATGCACCACACACACACACACACACACACACACACACACACACACACACACACCTTAGGGACTATAGGTTTCTATTTGCCCAGTAGCAGATTCAGAGAAAGTGAGAAGAGGAGGGAAATGTGCTTGGAGATATTTCCTACAAGTGATCCCACCCATCCAATATCATAGATATTACTCCATACATACCTGTGGACATCTGTAGGAAGTCCATGCTAGAATCATCTGTATTGTACAGACAAGATGCAGACCACCCCTGACAGGGATAATGACTTATCCAGGGTCACAAACAGGTAAGAGGGGAGAGATGTGTCTGAAGCCAAGTGGGGCCATGGCTGCAATCAGTCTTTCTTTTGGGGCCTGTGGAGAGAGGTGAATTGGTGTCCCTGTGTACAGATACGTACTTGCATGCAGAAAGGAGATGAGCAGATGGCAGCACTGAGCACTGTTTGTGTAGGTGATAATCCTGCGTGGACTTGGGTAGGTGATCTCAGCCAGTGAAGTCACTTCCTTGACCACAGATCCCAACAGAATTTGGAACCCCACAACCAGGCGCCCACATTCTATTGTAGTCCAGTACCAGAGTTACTTGGCTGGAGACATCTGATAAGGAATGATGTTCTCTTGCTGCTTGCCTACTTCCAGGGGCTCTGGCTTCCAGAAACCCCAGAAGAATGGCATTTTCAAATGTTGCAGACATTGGCCCAAACCTCGCCCCCAGTGCTTCAGGGCTTTTGGCAGGAGTTTCCATAAGTTAATACAAAGGAACCTAGGCCAGGCCAAGCCACCCCTATGAGCTATGCGAGGGCAGCCCTGTCCCTTCTTCTTGATTTTCTGGCAAAGAGGGATATTTGGAGCTTCTTGCCACTGGGCTGGAGGAAGACGCAAGACAGTGGAAACCCTGGTGATACCTTTATGTTCACACCAATGTCATAGTGGGCAGGGTGAAAAGAGGATTGTGAGGTGCATCTTACCTCTGCCAGTGGATTGGAAGCAGAATGTGATGTTCCCATTTTTCTCCTTGGTGGGGGAGTGTATATATGGGGGAGTATTCATTTGTTATGAAGTGTGATTTAGCCATAGTTTTGTTTTGCTTTGTTTTTGGTTTTGTTTTTTTCTTTTGCAGATGCTCATTATCAGGGTGAGAAAGTTTCCTTCTATCATTAGTTTGTGAAAGTATTTATGTCATAAAGGAATTGTTGAATTATATCAGAGGTACTGACTGTTTCTATTGAAGTGGCTATATGTTTTTCTTCTTCAGTTTATTAAATGGCTAATTAAATTTATTTTCATATGTGAAAATGCATTCCTGCATTCTTGAGATAATGCCCTGATATGGTACACATTTCTGGATTCTACCCATAGTATTTTTGAGTATTTTTATATCTCTATTCATGAAGAATATTGGGGTGTAGTTTTGTTTCTAGGAATATCTTTGTCTGGTTTCCGTGTCAGGGTAATCCTGGAGCTGAAAAGTGCACTGGGAAATGTTATTTACCCTCTACTTTCTGAAGGGTTCTATTCAGTTGATGTTATCTTCAGCTGCTTAGTAAAATTCACTAGTGACATATCTGGGTCTAAAATTGATTTTGTTGCTTGTTTTTAGTTTTTGGTTGTCAGTGGTAGAAAGTTAATAACATACAATTCAACTTCTTTAATAAATATAGTATTATACTATAATGAACAAAATATAGAATTATATTTCATATATCAAAACATACGATTCTAGTAATATATGTCATCTTAAGTAATCTTTAATACCTTGTGCCATTCAAGAACTTTGACCATTTTAGCTAGATTTTAGGATTTATGAACATCAAGTTGTTTATAATATTCCCTCATTAACCTACTAATATTAGGATGACCTGCTGGTATGTCCTTTTCCTTCTTGCTAATATTGCTTATTTTTACATTCTTTTTTCATAAGATATATTGTTAAACCTTAGTGATTATATTGATCTTAGTAATTAGCATTTGCTTTCATTCATTTTACTGGTTTTCTTTCTATCTCCAGGTTTATTGCTTTTACATTTTCTTTATTACACCTTCCTTTTTTTTAAATTTATTTTCAGCTTAAAAGTATTTATTGTTTTTGCACCACACCCAGTGCTCCATGCAATCCGTGACTTCTCCAATACCCACCACCTGGTTCCTCCAACCTCCCACCACCGGCCCCTTAAAAACCCTCAGATTGTTTTTCAGAGTCCATAATCTCTCATGGTTCACATCCCCTTCCAATTTCCCACAACTCCCTTCTCCTCTCTAACTCCCCTTGTCTTCCACGCTATTTGTTATGCTCCACAAATAAGTGAAACCAAGTGATAATTGACTGTCTCTGCTTGACTTATTTCACTCAGCATAATCTCTTCCAGTCCCGTCCATGTTGCTACAAAAGTTGGGTATTCATCCTTTCTGATGGAGGCATAATACTCCATAGTGTATATGGACCACATCTTCCTTATCCATTTGTCCATTGAAGGGCATCTTGGTTCTTTCCACAGTTTGGCAACCGTGGTCATTGTTGCTATAAACATTGGGGTACAGATGGCCCTCCTTTTCACCACTTCTGTATCTTTGGGGTAAATACCCAGAAGTGCAATTGCAGGGTCATAAGGAAGCTCTATTTTTAATTTCTTGAGGAATCTCCACACTGTTCTCCAAGGTGGCCGCACCCACTTGCATTCCCACCAACAGAGTAACAGGGTTCCCCTTTCTCCACATCCTCTCCAACACATGTTGTTTCCTGTCTTGCTAATTTGGGCCATTTTAACTGGTGTAAGGTGGTATCTCAATGTGGTTTTAATTTGAATCTCCCTGATGGCTGGTGATGATAAACATTTTTTCATGTGTCTGAGAGCCATTTGTATGTCTTCATTGGAGAAGTGTCTGTTCATATCTTCTGCCCATTTTTTGATACAAATATCTGTTTTGTGTGTGTTGAGTTTGAGGAGTTCTTTACAGATCCTGGATATCAACCTTATGTCTGTACTGTCATTTGAAATTATCTTCTCCCATACCGTGGGTTGCCTCTTTGTTTTCTTGACTGCTTGCTTTGCTGTGCAGAAGCTTTTGATTTTGATGAAGTCCCAAAAGTTCATTTTTGCTATTGTTTCCTTTGCCTTTGGAGACACGTCTTTAAAGAAGTTGCTGTGGCTGATATCGAAGAGGTTACTGCCTATGTTTTCCTCTAGAATTCTGATGGATTCCTGTCTCACGTTGAGGTCTTTTATCCATTTTGAGTTTATCTTTGTGTATGGTGTAAGAGAATGGTCGAGTTTCATTTTTCTACATATAGCTGTCCATTTTTCCCAGCACCACTTATTGAAGAGACTGGCTTTTTTCTACTGTATATTTTTTCCTCTTTTGTCGAAGATTATTTGACCTTAGAGTTGTGTGTCCATATTGGGCTCTCTACTCTGTTTCACTGGTCTATGTGTCTGTTTTTATGCCAGTACCATGCTGTCTTGGTGATCACAGCTTTGTAGTAATGCTTGAAATCAGGTACCATGATGCTGCCAGTTTTATGTTTATTTTTCATCATTTCCTTAGCGAATTGGGGTCTCTTCTGTTTTCATAAAAATTTTAGTATTATTTGCTCCAGCTCTTCATTCTCATTGGCTTCCAAGAATTGTTTCAGTTCTTCTTTGATCTGGTTGTTCCAAGCATTCTTAAGAAAGGTGGTCTTTAGCTTCTAGGTGTTTGAGTTCCTTCTGAAATTTTCCTTGTGATTGAGCTCCAGTTTCAAAGCATTGTGATCTGAGAATATACAGGGAATAATCTCAGTCTTTTGGTATCAGTTGAGTCCTGATTTGTGACCCAGTATGTGGTCTATTCTTGAGAGGGTTCCATGTGCACTTGAGAAGAATGAGTATTCTGTTGTTTTAGGGTGGAATGTTCTGTATATATCTATGAGGTCCTCTGGTCCAATGTGTCATTCAACGCTCTTTTTTCTTTATTGATTTTCTGCTTCAGTGATCTGTCTGTTTCAGAGAGAGGCGTGTTAAGATCTGCTACTATTAATGTATTCATATCAATATGACTCCTTATCTGCCATCCAAGTACTAACCAGGCCCGACCCTGCTTAGCTTCCGAGATCAGACGAGATCGGGTGCGTTCAGGGTGGTATGGCCGTAGACAATGACTCCTTATCTGGATTAACAGTTTTCGTATGTAATTGGCTGCTCCCATATTGGGGGCATAGATATTTACAATTGTTAGATCATCTTGTTGGATAGTCCCTTTAAGAATGATGGAGTGTCCTTCTGTATCTCTGACTACAGTCTTTAGTTTAAATTCTAATTTGTCTGATATGAGAATCGCTACCCTGGCCTTTTGAGGCCCATTGGCATGAAAGATGCTTCTCCATCCCTTCACTTTCAGTCTGGGTGTATCTTTAGGTTCACAATGGGTCCCTTGTAGACAACATATGGATAAGTCCTGTTGTTTTATGCAATATGCAACCCTTTGCCGTTTTATAGGTGTATTTAGGCCATTCACATTGAGAGTGTTTATTGATAGGTACATTTTTATTGACATCGTGTTACCTTTGAAGTCTTTCTTTCTGTAGATTGTCTCTATATTTCTGTTCAATGCAATTCTTGGGATTTTTCCTCTTTTATAGAACCCCCCCTTAATATTTCGTGCAGTGTTGGCTTGGTGGTTGCATAGTCTTTTAAGCCTTGCCGGTCTTGGAAACTCTTTATCTCTCCATCCATTTTGAATGTCAGTCTTGCTGGATAAAGTATTCTTGGCTGCATGTTCTTCTCATTTAGTGCCCTGAATATATCTTGCCAGCCCTTTCTGGCTTGCCAGGTCTCTGTGGACAGGTCTGATGTTATTCTGATGGGCTTTCCTTGTAAGTAAGGTGACTCTTTTTCCTAGCCCCTTTCACGAGATTATATTTCAAGAGATTTTGATTCCTCAATTTGACTATCAGGTGCCTTGATATTTTTCTGGAATCTATAATCTTGGGTGGAGACTTTTCGACCTCTAGTACATGAATTCTGGTTCCCTTCGCAAGATTGGGAAAATTTTCATGAAGAACTGGTTCCACTATATCTTCTAGACTTCTTTCTTTCTCCTCCCCTTCAGGGATTCCAATAATTCTGACGTTGGAACGTTTCATGGCATCATTTATTTTCCTGATTCTGTTTTTGTGGCTTCTAAGCTCTTTGTTCCAGGCTTCCTCCTGATCCTTTCTCTCTATCTGTTTGTCCTCCAGATCACTAATTCTATCTTCTGTCTCAGTTACCCTAGCTTTGAGAGAATTTAGATTAGATTGGAACTCATTGAGAGCATTGTGAACCTCATCCCTGGTAGCTTTCAGCTCTGCCCTAACATTGTGGACATCCTCTCTGGTCGCTTTCATTTCGGCCATAATCAGTTCCGTTTGGTCATCCATGGCTTTCTCCAACCTAGCTATTGCCTGGATAATTGTTAGACTGAATTTTCTTTCTGACATATTGTCTATGTTGATAGCCATTAGCTCTGTTGCAGAAGGCCCATCCTCTGTATTTTTCTTCTGTTTGTTATTCCTCCTCCTAGTCATTTTGTTGAGAGATGGATGAATGGATGTAGCTGGATGTATTGACCGTGGTGCAGTCATGGTGCACCCTGGAACGCTTCTGCCCACTGCCGTCTTCTGCTCCTTTAGAGATCCAGTCGTGTATAATTCTGATCTCAGGCTGATTTCGTGGGTGATCGGAGTTCTTTGGAAGGTAATCAGCTCACTTTAGGGTACAGGCTGAAAAGGCGCCTCCTCCTACTGCCCCGCCATCTTGTCTCCCCCACCCACACCTTCCTTTTTTTTAACCTGAGTTTCAGTTGCTCTTCTCATTCTAGTTTCTTAAGATGAAAATTAATATCGCTTTGAGACACATTCTAATATCAGCATTTAATAGTATTACTTTCCTGGTCATTAGCCAGATCACACAGAGTTTGGTATGTTATATTTATTTTCTTTTCAAGTGTTTATTTATTTATTTTTTTTTATTTGCAAGAATGAAAGAGTGGGAAAGAAAGAGAGATCATGAACTGGAGAGGGGGAAAAAAAGAGGGAGAAGCAGGCTCCTGGCTGAGTAGGGAACTCAACACCTGGCATAAGACCAGGGCCCTGGTATCATGACCTGAATTGTAGATACCTGCTTAACCAACTGAGCCACCCAGTTGCCCAACATTACTGTTATTTCCAGTAAAATATTTAAAATGTTTTCTAATTCTCGTTGTGACTTCTACTTACACCCATCAGTTATTTAGAAGTGTGCTGTTTATTTCCAGATCTACTGAGGAGCTGAAGGCAGATAATATTGTTCTTTGACCTCAGGTTTTTATATTTATATAATTTTCACCATTTTCCCCTATAATTTCTAATACTCTGCAAATCTCCCTATGTTCATTCTTGATATAGATCTCTCCTACTTTAACCTGTAAGATATTCATCATAATTATTTTGAATTCTTTACCTGATAGTTCGAGTATCTGGTCATTTCTGAGTCATTTCCTTTTGATTGATTTGTCTTTTGACAATGGATTGGTTTCTTTCTTTCTTCCTCTTCTTTCTTTCTTTTCTTTTTTTCCTTATTTTCTTTCTATCTTTCTTTCTTTCTATCTTTCTTTCTTTCTTTCTTTCTTTCTTTCTTTCTTTCTTTCTTTCTTTCTATTAACCTGTCTTGTGGCTTACTGAAGGACCATTACAACGGAATTGCCTTAAACACACCTAACTCACAAATCCCCTATTGTTGAGCTGGATACCCAGGGCATATTTGTTATGAAAGTTTTACAAGCAATTATGTTAGTTGTTTTTGCCTTGGGAAAGAGATAACTCTTAGGACAAAGAATAGACTAAGCAAAGTTTGGAAGGAAAGGCTGGGTTTTGAGATGCTTTGGGATGTAAGGCTTTGATAAGCTCTGACATATTCCTGGAAACGTAGAAAGCCATGCATTACACATGGCAATGCTTTTATTATAGGATTGGTGTGTTTGTGACTTGTGGAGGATTTCCCTCAAAGTTTTTGTTTGCTCCCAGTTATAGCCATCCTGTAAGCCTGTAAGAACAATGGTGTTCTCTTAAACCACTGTTGTTTCTCCCCAAGGTTAGACTCTTATGGCTTCTACTTGGTGCTTGCTCTTATGTAGTTTAGTTCACCTTCACGTCAGGTAAACCCTGTGTGTCATCAGAGGTGAGTTTCTCTCAAAGTACCTGCTCCTCCTTCCCAAGGTAGAAGGGAACTGTGAGTTGTCTTGTGGTAGGTCTTATGGAGCAGAACATTTTTTTTTTTACCATTCTCCAGATGTAGACGACTTCTCCATTAGTGTTGGTGTAAGATGCTGTGCTCAGAGCTGTTCGTTTCCACTTCCCCTGAGGTAGAGGGCTTTTGCTCGTGTCTGGGAGTGATAGACTTAGGGTTTTGAGAGAAAAGGATGGGGATTTGTGACTTTCCTAGGGGAACAAATAATTTCCTGAATTTCTTCCAGTTAAAAAGAAGATCCTTTCTTATATCTGCACCTGTTCCCAGTCTTTCGTATTAGCACCCAGTGGAAGTCCGTGGATGGATAAATGCCTATCTCTGGGTACAAATGTCCTTGCTTTGATAGTTCCAGGTGTTCTACAGAGTGATTTTCACCTCTACCAAGCCTTAATAAATTGAAGAAAAATTGGCTGATTCATTCTTACTTGCTTGTGTAGTAGCACTATCTGTTCTCATACTCTGCCAATCTGTGTTAAGACAGTCCGATATCTTGTTGTTGATGTTATTTTGTTTCATTTTGTTTGTTTTCCTTGGGGACCCCATCTCTCCTTGGATTTTAGGTTTCTAGTCTGATTTGGTAATTCAGCTGCCTGGTGTGCAAAGGAAGAATTAATTTGTGGTTTATCTGTCTAGTTGTTCTCATTGTTATCAGGATAGTAGCAAAAATTTCCTGAGAACTCCACATCCTAGTCATAAAGGGAGCCTCCAGTGAATTTTTGAATCCTAAAAATATATGAAACAATTAAATGAGGGAATGGTGAAGCTAACTCTTCCCCATCATGGTTTCTGTTCCTCAGCTGTGGAAATTTATGGAGCAAGTCTCTTCATGCCTTAATGATATATTTTTCTGCAATATTCTTCATGGACAAGACATCTATGACAGCCATTTCTTTCAGTGTATATGTTTTATTGAAGGTGTTCCTGTCACCTCCTAATTGATTAAAATACAGTTACCCTTTAGCACACGGTGTTTTTATTTTAATTATTTTATCAAGCTGTAATGTTTGCCTTAAGAATTGTTCTTAAAATGTTTGTTCCATGATTACAAAAGACATGTGGAGAGTAGAGGGAAGGCCTGTGTCACTCTATACATTTTAAATTTAATATAAACATACATAAAAGTTAAAGAAATAGACTATCATACATTGAAGTCTCTTGTTTGCTTTCCTCTCACTTGATGGATTTGGACATTTTCACCTCTAACCTCCAACCAAATAGAAATTTTTTTTATCATGAAACAGCAAGTCTTTTTTAAATTATATGCCAGACCCAATGTGCATAATACTTATATCATCACCCTCAATTACTTTCCATATTATCATTGTATCATTTGTTTAACGATTTATTGATTCATGTCCTTTACTACATCTAAGCATTTTTTTTGAATTTTCACATTTACAGAAGTTTATTCCTGTCATATCCAATCTAAAATAAGAGCTATCCTCCCCAATATCACCATCTATTCTGCTATATTGTCCTTCAGTTTTCCTCAAAGAATATTAAAACATGACATTATATATATATATTTTTTTCACTAAGTAATAGGTATTCTTTATTTCTAACACAATTAGGTTAGGTTAGGTTAGGTATATGAGAATATATATGCAAATGGAAATGGTGACTAGAAGAAACAATGACAAAAACAACTGATATTTTATGTGAATCTATAAGTTTAAGTTTCAATACCAGCCCCCAAATTTGTTACATCTTTCAGTGTTGCATTTGACTGTATTGAGACCTTTCTTTCAGTTTTGAGGTTGCCCAAGCCATGGTGATGGCAGACAAGATGAGTTAAGAAAGCATTCTCAAACATTGTTCTTCTGTCAGATTCCAGATTACAAATACCCGTTTACACCAGCAGAGGTGACAGCCACTTGTTCATCAACAGTCATGGGAAAACACTGTGCTTGTTTGAAGAACTCAGTCAGACATACACTAAGACTCAAGATTTGTGAGTTACATCATTGAGATCAGAAATGAACTAGGCAAAAGTATTGACCTCAGGATAATGATGCAATTCCTCATACCTGCTACCTGGTATAAGGCTTGATATATATAAATATAATATATAATATATAAATATATAGTAATATAATAAAATAAGTATAATATATTTATATATTATCTGTGTATATTATGTATGTAAATATGTATATAATATGTACATTATATATACTTTCTTTAATACATATATAAATGTTCTTTTATATATATAGATTTTATATGTATACATGTATTATTTTATACCTATATAGATTTTCTTTCAGACATATATATCCATTTTATACATAAATATATTATATATAATTTATATTATATAATTATATATTTATAATATTTATATAAATATATATATATATAATATCTGTATATATATATATATATATATATATATATATATATATATATATCCATTCAGGCCTCCTTATCATACTCTGCTCTCCAATGAAACACAGAGAAGACAGTATGGCTCTCAGACTCCAGGGAATTTTATATATACCATGAACCCTGTGGGCCCTGTGAATAGGCTGGTCATTGATTCACGTTTTGACATGGAAAATAAGATTTTCATAAAGATGATAGCAATGAACTTCAGACAACCGTAGCAGCACCATATTCAGGCTTGTAGCAGTTACTCTGTTCTTATCTTCAGAATAACTGTTATTACCAGGAAAACTCCTTTGCATCATGATCAATGCACACTCTATAAAACCAGAGTTCCTGGATTGGATGCAGGTGAATAACTCTAGGGAAATTATGTAATTTTTCTTTGCTTCAGTTTCTCATCTCAAAATGGGAATAATAATAATACATATCTCAATGCTATTAGAGGATTAAGTTAGTCAACAAATGCAATGTGCTGAGAATTGTGTCTGAGGTATAGGAAACCTTCAACAAATGTGAGCTCTTATTAATATCACCTTATAAGAAACAGATAGCATCCTTTACCAAAAGGCTGACTTTTAATGTTGAACTCTCAGAAAGTGTTCACTTTTTGTTAACAATTCCGGATATGAAGTGTTAACAGTTAATTTAGAGTTTACAATCTTCCCAGGCTGCTGCATCTCATAATATCTAAAGTCCATCTGTGTTTTGCCAGTGCATAATATGCACATATCAAAACTCTTCAGTGGTAGACCAGCTTGATAACTTTCTCATTTCTTATATGCCTTGCCCACATAAGATGCTAAACCAGAAGGTCTCCACACCATCCTAAAATGTGGTAATACACAGAATATAGAAGAGAGAGAGAGAGAGAGAGAGAGAGAGAGAATTCATTATATAGTAGAGACCAGAATAAAACTAAGGAATGTCATTAAGAGTTAACAGACCTGTGAGAAATATGAACTTTATGAAGACTCCAATTAGAAGAGAAAATTCAGATTCACAATCCATCTACCTTGCAGTGCAGTTTGCTCTAAATTCTATTGTATACTATAGTGGTTGTACTATGAACAATTCTTGGGGCACTCGGGTGGCTCAGTTGGTTAAACATGAGATTCCTGATTGAGCCTCACAATCGTGAGATGGAATCCTGCATTCATCTCCATGCTTAAGATTCTCTCTTTCCATCTCCCTGTGCCCCTCGCCTCTAACAAAAGACAATTATTAAACATCTATTTCAAATGATTGTGTGGGGAGACAGTTTTCTATGCTATCTAAGAGGCAAGAAGTATTGTTGATGGTATTCTTGAGGAAGTCATAAATGGCTCATTGTCCAAAATTATCCCCTTACTAACACAACCAACATACTTACTTCTAAAGTATTCTCTTCTTCCTAAATTCATATAAGTGTATATAGAGACCAAATAGCTTAATGACACACCTGCTTATGTTACAGCTTTATCTAAACCTGACTTTAATAATTACAATAATTTTTTTATACAAACAGTAAAATATTTGCAACAGTCAATTATCAGTCTCATAACAACTTGGTTTCAGTGAAGGGTAGAGTATCATTTCCCCAATCTAGAAACGGAGCCCTGGATATATACGGTGAAGGTCAGCAAGGTGCTAAGACAACTGGCTGCTAGTGTTTTATTGACTGCTGCTTAGACTTCCTGGCACCAATAACATCTCCTTAATAAAAACATAAGCTCCACAAATTAGTGAAACAAGAGGAGAAGGAAGTTGAGGGAAATTGAAAGGGGAGGGGAACCATGGAGACTATGGACTCTGAAAAAAATCTGAGTGTTTTGAAGAGGCGGGAGGGTGGGAGGTTGGGAGAACCAGGTGGTGGGTATTAGAGAGGGCATGGATTGCATGGAGCACTGGGTGTGGTTCAAAAACAATGAATACTGTTATGCTGAAAAGAAATTAAAAAAAAAATCAAAACCCAGCTCTAAAAACGATGCATGCAATCAAGAGAACTATGGTCAAAAAGCCATGTCCCACTTAAAAAATGATATCATCTTGTTATATACACACTTGCACCCTTTGTTATGTACATAATTCTTATAAAGTTGTGACTTTTGGAACTCCATTTGGTGGGTTAGCTTATCCTCAGGAAGGGTCAGCTTGAATCTAATGGTCATGTCTTTTTACTGTACTTCTAGTAATTTGCCTTAAGTGCTACTACACACATGCATTCTTATGCATTGGCAACACTGTTAAGATTCAGTCTCTCTAATTTAAAGAGTTACAAATTGTTTAGAAGGATGATATTAATATATATGAAATATGATGAGAATGTTTAAAATAAACACACAAATTGTGATAACACTTATTACTAGTACTCCATGAATTCATAAAAGCAGCAAGTCTGTGTGGCCTGGAGAATAGAGGGAACAGTACAACAGGGAGCTGCTCTGAAGGAGTAGATCTAGGGTCTGATTCAGAACTTACTTCCTGTCCAGGATAGCATGCCTCATAACTTCTCTCTAGCCACTTTTGAACATTACTATTGGCCCATCACTGCCATAAGCTGCTCATTTTATTCCTTTCCAAATGTAAATATTTCTAAGTATTTCAATGCTCCTTTAAAACCATAGGGTATGTGGTAGACATATAATTTGTCATTTTAGTTCTTAGATATGTAAATCAAGAGCAACCATGGTCTGACGTGATATAGATATAGAATGTCATAAGATTAACATGTTGATCTTATATGTTGAGTTTTATTTCTTGAGGAAGACATGAGTATATTTTGTGGGTTTATTTGGTGGGCAAAAGAGTGGAAAGTCAGTATTTGTGACAAGAAGAGTAAACTGCAGTAGGCTTTATACATTTTCAAAAGGTTAGCTACTCCTCTTTTTGGAAGTACATTCTAATTCTATGACAGCAGGCTTGGCCATGGGATTTTCTCTGCCTTTTAATGTGAAAAGGCATCCTTTTCATGTAATAAGCACACATCACAACCCTTCAGTTGTAGACCAGTTTACTGACATCAAGCTTCACCAAGTGGCTTGCTTTGTCTAGAGGAATGTGAACTGATGTGAAATGTTACACTTAGAGGAAAAGCTTTAACAACCCCTACCATTTTGTTTAATGTGACTTCCACAAGAAGAATGTCATTGTCCCAGGTGAGGCTGCTGTGTCAATTTGAGGTCAGCACTGAGATTATGTAGAGAATCACAGAGCTACTGATATTAGGGCAGCCCGAGTGAGAATTTTTTGTTGTTTTTGTAAACTACTAAAAACTAGGAATTGCTTCTTACTCTACTATGACTTATACGAAGCTGACTGATACAGAGTGGTTGAATTTTTTTTCGTGGTAAGAAATACATATCCTCATATAACAGTTGCAGCTATGATTAAAGAATGCTGCAAAATGTTTTTGGGGAGCATTAAAGAGGTAAGCCTGAGCAGAACAGAAGTGTTACGAAGTAATGAGTTATGAGCATTTTATGTAGGTCATTTTTGGGCAATGGGAAATCTGAAAACACATCATTGGACTTTAGATTTGGTCTAGTAATGATGATGAATATTTAGGCTTTCAGTCAGGGGCTCATAAGATGAAAACCCATGTAATTATCACTCTTGACTGTTAATTATAATCAGAAAAATTGGATGAGTAAGCAACAGAAATCCTGGAAAAGCTAAAGAAAGGGATGTAACTGTCATTTGATTTTGGTTGAAATGTGACCCGTAATTGTGGAGCTAAGAAGAAGGTGAAGAACAAAATAATTCTTTATAAGGAAAACTATGGAGTTCCCTATATTTACAGAATATAGTGAATAAATAAGAGGAATTAGTCAAATGTATCTTTATGGTTTCAGATCTGAGGGGCTGGGACAATAGAAACAACATTAATAGGGAAAGGGAAATTAGAAAAAAGGGCTAATTCTGATTGAAAACTTTGTGTTGGGAGTACATATCTTTTTTTTTCAATTTTTGTGATAAACCATTCAATGAAAAGTTGGATCAGAGAGAGATCAGGTCCCATGATAGAAATTTTGGAGTTTTCCTCATAGAGATTATCACTGAAGCCAAGAAAATGAATGAGTCTTCTCCAATGAATCAGAGAAAAATAAAAAAAGTTTAAGAAAGAAGTTATGGGTTGGGGTTGGAAGGAGAGAAGTTCTAGAATCAAGAGGTTGGATATGAACTTATAATAGACATAGGAATTTTCAAAGTGTTACCTTTTCCCCTCAACAGTGGTTTATTTAGGATTATTTGAAGCATGGAAAGGCAAGAATAGAGAGGATAGGGAAAATTTATTAGGAACATCAATTCTCATGGTCTAAGCAAAGAGTTGTTTACTGGTGAAAAATTGAGATTTATAAAGTTTAAGGATATCACACAATAAGCTTGAAAGTCAAAGGTTCTAAGAAAAGAGAAAAGAGAGAAGTATAGCAAGAATCAGGGTCTTTGAAGAATGAGAAATGGATGGGCTGGGGGACACATGGGGCGGATTAAGTTGTCTTCAGGTAGGATAAGTGATTTTGCTTTATTTGCCTTGGTGAGCTGGTGTGACAATAAGAAAATAGCCATCATGTTTGGTTCCTCACTATGTGTGTGTATTATGTCATTTAATACAGAAAATATCTACATTGGGTAAGTGGTGTTTATTACAATCCCCATTATAAGGAAGAAACAAGGCCCTAAAATGTAAGAAGAATTAACGTAGTTCACTGGTAAGTGACAGAAATGAGAGTCAAACTCATGAATTTGGATTCAGAATCAGTATCCTAAAAGGAAGTTATCAATGTTGAATTTGAACCAAAGAAAAGTAGGTGTGGCCATTATAACAAGGAAATTGAAGGTACTAGCAACATTTTAAACAAAATATAATTATATGCATATATCCCTTCTAGTTCCTACCATTTCAAATACTGGAACATTTCACAATAAAACAAATACTTTAAAAATTCAGTAAGTTATTTTGCCTAACTCCTCACCATTTATGATTCATCTGCAGTATTTCATTTGGTTCTTACAGCAAACTATGTAAAATGTAGTATGTACTTTTATTTTTTTTCAACAAGTGTGATAAACCTAAGAGGAGAGGAGGAAGAAGTTGATTTTGTCAAAGTCACTCTGGACAGAATCTGGCAAAGATGGAGCTCACCCATAGGTAATCCCTTCACTTGATCATATCAAACTTGATATTCTTCCTACTTTGCTAAATAATTTCTACCAAGCACCTATTCTTTTGAAAATAACAGCATTTATACACACATAACATTTGATAAAATCCTCTAAGTTTCTCTCATTATTCCTGAAGAAGGCATAACATAAGAATTAGAGATATCAGAGCACCTGGGTGGCTCAGATGGTTTAGTATCTGCCTTCTGCTCAGGTCATGATACCAGCGTCCTGGGATCAAGCCCGGCATGGTGTTCTGTGCTCAGCAGGAAGCCTCCTTCTCCATCTCCTTCTGCTGCTCCCCTAGCTTATGCTCTCTCGCTGTTTCTGTCAATTAATAAATAAAGTAATTTAAAAATAATCAGAGAAATCTAACTCTCCAAGAGACAGGCCTCCCTACTAGAGTGACTTTCTGATTTCTCCACTCTCTGCACAAAGTCCATTCACTGTATTTAATCCAGAAACACTAACAGTTTGCTCATAGGGAATGCTTCAGACTTTTTTCTCTATTACCATTGAGAAACCATTCCCTGAGGTGGTAACAAAGCTTCTGCACAGCCCTCTCATCTTTCCATCCAAAATATAAAGTATCTTTTAACTTTGAAGTTGAGCATCACCAAGGCATTATTTATCCCATGTTCCTATGAGTCATGTTTTTTCACAAACTCCAACTTGTAATCTTTGGTCACAATGTTGTAAAAGCTTTCCTTTGATATTATTCTTGTTGTTGCTTAAGTTAATAGGAATAATTTTAGCTATAATTAAATATAACATTTTAGCTCCCATTCCTCCAGGAGGCACTTTACAAATTATTTTTGTTTACTTCAATCCTGCACTGTGAATTTACCAGCAAATATTTGGATGTTCATCTAATCATAATACATTATTTGTTAGGTAACAAATAAAGAAAAATTAAATTCATCACTGTTATTCTTGGTTGTTTCTTTTCCCTAAGATAACCTAAATAACTTAGCTTCTTAAATTACCATAGTTTACTTTGGAAAAGAAGGTCTGAAGACTTTGTCTTCTGAATTGAAACCAGATGTTCAATTTCTTGAATACTGATTCATGGAAGTGAACAGCCATAAGCAGACATTACATAGTAGTATCCTGTGCAGAGGTCTGCTATGCTTTTTGTTCAGTTATCCATACCATAGCTCCCTTCCCGGGAGATGGTAGATGAGACTCCAGCAGTTTCCCATAGGCACAGTTGATTGGAACAAAAAATCTCCATACATGCTTAGCATAATCTAAGTAGCATTGGTTTTGAGAAGACCTTATGAAGCCTGGAATTATCTAAGCATGTCTAGAGTCAGCTGTAATTTTTAAAATAATGTTGTGCCTCTGGCTCTTAGGCTTCTGGATCAATGACTTAGGAGTATGCTGGAAGAGGAGCTATTTCATCTCTTCTGCAAGGTGAGAGATTTTTCTATCCCAAAAGTCTCTTTTCTCTTAAAAAACCTAGTCATACCAACTGAAACTCCTCTTTCAGCCTCATTTGGAGAAGTAGATCATATTTTAAATTGCAGACATTTTGGAAGCACTTAAAGGGTTAATAATACTTTAGTGGAAAATCCTTTAGTTTACTTTTTCCCTACCATTGAATAAAAGCTATCCACTCCAAGGATAGTTAAAGACCAGATTCTGGGGATACTAAAAGTTAAGAATCCTTTGTATTGGTTGTGTTAGGCAATGCTGCACTTTTCTGTGCTTCTGCAAGAATGAAAAATAAACACTGTTTAAGGAAAACTAGTCAAAAATATATTTGGGTGTGGTTTGGATCCTTAAAAATTAATAGAGCAGCACAGTCTCAGACCCTTGAGTTTGGGGGTATTACCTATTATCTGTTTTGTGACAAACCTCCCATATAATCATGTATAATTTGTCTTGTGTTTCTTAGTTTCTGTTTTATCACTTCTAAAATGAGAGTGTTAAAAAAAAAAAAAACGGGCAAAAACAGACCTATATATACAGAGAAAAAATTGATGATTGTCAAAGGGAAGAGCAAATGATGGGGAGTGTGAGGTCCAGTTTTCCACGTATAGAATGAATAATTCATGGGATGAAAGGTCTAGCATAAGAAAAATAGTCCAAAGTATTGTAATATAGTATATGGTGACAGGTCATGACTCCACTCATAGTGAACAGAGAATCAAATGGAGAGTTGTTAAATCACTATCTTGTACACCTGAAACTAATGTAACATTGTGTGTCAACTACAGTTCACTAAAAAAATAATCCTGGGGGGGTGACAAGATGGCAGGGAAGTAGGAGGAGGAGCCCTTTCAACCTGTACCCTAAAGTGAGCTGATTACCTTCCAAGGAACTCTGATCACCCACAAAATCAGCCTGAGATCAGAATTATACACGTCTGGATCTCTACAGGAGCAAAAGATGTCAGTGGGCAGGTAAAGCAGAGTGGGAACGTTGGACTGATATCAGAAGATAAACAAAAGGGGGAGGGAGCCACCAGAGGCGACCCATTGGAAAGTAATATCCCAATGCGAGAGTACCCTTTGTCTGGAGATCAGCATTAACTTGCAGTCTGGTAGAAAGCACTCAAAAAGAGCAAAGGATCATGGGGGGGCATGGATTGTGGGAATTGGAGCAGCTAGGGACAGGGGCTTAAGTCCCCAGAACCAGGACAGTCAACCCTGCTGCAGAGCCAGAGAGAGTGCAGCGGAGAAACCAGGTCTTGGTCCCTGAACCACCAGCACGTGGGGTCCGCCCTCCCTAAGAGCACGTGGGGTCCGGCTCCCGTGAGGTGCTGGGAGCCTTGCCAGCCTGCAGAAGCACAGCCTTTTTGCAGTCCCAACGCACGTGCTGTGCCATGCTATTAGAGTCTGAGTCACGTCCAGCGCCCTCCCTGAGAGAGTTGGGCACAGATGCCAGCCCAGTTCTCTTGGACCTAGAAAGACCAGGCACTCCCAGCCCAGGCCAGCAGGAAAATATCAGTGTGCAATCGCTGCTTGGAACTTCTTTGGCGGTCTGGAGCTGCCCAGACAGTCACCACTGCCTTGGTTTTGGGTACAAGCAGAAGATCCTGTGTCCCCAGGGACCACAACTGGGAACCTGCTCTGCCAGCGGCCAAGGGGGAATTTATTTGGGCTCTGCAGCCAGACTGAGGCTTCTCTCTGAGACTGAGATCAGGGTGCAGTTTGCTTTCCTCTAAACCTACAAAAATCATCAAAAGTGGTCAAGGAGAGAGAGGAAAAAAAAGTGAACAAACATAAAAACCTCCGGAGAACAAAAGCCCTAAAAAACCAGTTTCCTCTGAGTCCACCCCCTTTAGGGGGGCGGGAGAACTTAACTCAGAGAACATCATTGACTGAAAACCCACGTGGCAGGCCCCTCCCCCAGAAAACAAACCAGGAAAGAAAAAAAAAAAAATAGACAGACTACCAGAGAACAACCACCAATACTTCATAGGGCAACTTTTATTTTTAATTTGTTCCCATTATTCTGGCTCATTTTTTATAGATAATTTTTTAACCTATTTACCATCACAGTGAGCTGTCCAGTAGATCAAATTCCATAATAACCTTACCTTCTAACCTTAACTTTTTGATACATACACCTGTGTATTTCTTTTGCATTTCTATTTTTTGAATTTTTTAAATTTTAGTTTAGTTTAGTCTAGTTTATTCCTTTTTTATTTTTATTTTCTAATATTCATATAGAGTTAAACTTCAAAGTAATTCTTTTTCCCCAATCAATACTATCCCTATAGGTAAACCAATTTTTAATCCCCCTTTAGCCTAGGAAAGTTGAGTCCTTTAACAAAGATATCAAGATATCAAAGATATCTCAAAATCCTGAGATCATGACCTGTGACAAAATCTAGAGTCAGATGCTTAACCAATTGAGCCTCCCCGGCGTGTCTTCCACCCTCCACTTGTGCAATGCATTGAATATTGCATTGAATGCAATAAATATTGCATTCTTTGACTTGATCTCCAATTAAATCTTATATAATTTATAAGGTATATTGGTATAAGGAAGGTATAAGTCATAGGTCTTCTAAAGAAGTGTATTTTTTAAAGATTTTATTTATTTATTTGACAGAAAGATCACAAGTAGGCAGAGAGGCAAGCAAAGGGAGAGGGGGAAGCAGACTCCTCACTGAGCAGAGAGCACAATGTGCAGCTCGATCCCAGGACTCTGAGATCATGACCTGAGCTGAAGTCAGGGGCTTAAACCACTGAGCCACCCAGTTGCCCAGGAAGTGTATTTTCTTTTGTAATGTTAACATTTTGGTGTTTTCCATGTACTACTAATAAATGATAATAGGAATAAAAATTCTAGCAAAAAAATAACATTTATTTAGTCCTTCCTATCAGCCAAGTCTTGTTCCAAGTATTTTACATACATAAACCCACTTAGTTTTCACACAAAGCCCATAAGTACTATGTGTATTTCCACTTCATAAATGAAGAAGCTGAGAAACAGATCCTAACAACTGCTTGTTATTAAATATATATTGAATAAAAATATAAAAAATAAGCAGCATATTATAGTTAATGTAATCAGATAAAGATCGTTAATTTTAAATATAGTAGGTAATATAAGCTACAAGGAGGGAAAGAGAGTCATGTTATATGATATTCTGAATTGTGGCCGCTGACACTGTCTAAACACTTTACACTTATTGTCTACTGTAGGTCTCAAATTATTTGCATAGTTCTTATTATTGGCTCGGTTTTATAGAAAAGGAAACAAAGGTTCAGAGGGAATCAATATGTGATTCAAGGTCACAGACCTACAAACTGAAAAAGGAAATTCAAGAGATCAATAACAAACATGAAAAAAATTCAACCTTACTAGTTAAGAAATGCAAACTAGTAAAAAAGAAATACCATTTTTGTTATCCAGTTAAGCAAAATTTTAAAAACAATGTTGACTAATGAAAAGAAAATGGTTATAGAACATACATAGCCAAGCAGAGTTTTAATGACACAAACTATATGATGAATACTTTGGGAATTATATATATATATAATTATATATATATATTATATATATATATATATATATTATTAATTATAATTATTAATAAATATAATTATAATTATTATTAATAATAATTATTATTATTATATTAATATATATATTATATATATATATAATTTTTACCTTTTTAACCACCTTTCTTTTCCCACTGACATTGGGTCCCTTCTGATTTGGTTAGCATACTTTCTATGGGGTCTTTGCCACCCTTTTAGTATTTTATTTTCTCATTCATATATTCTTATCTAGATAAAATGACAAGGTATAAAAATGCACCAAAAGAAGAAGAAGAAGAAGAAGAAGAAGAAGAAGAAGAAGAAGCAGTACCGAAGGCTAGGAACCTAATCAATATAGACATTGGTAATGTGTCAGATTAGAATTCATAATGAAGATTCTCAAGGTGCTAGCTGGACTTGGAAAAGGCATAGAAGATATTAGGGAAACCCTGTCTGGAGAAATAAAAGCCCTTTCTTGAGAAATAAAAGAACTAAAATCTAACCAAGCTGAAATTTTAAAAAGCTATTAATGGGGTGCAATAAAAAATGGAGGCTCTTACAGCTATTATAAATGAGGCAGAAGAGAGAATTAGTGGTATAGAAGTCCAAGTGATGGAGAATAAAGAAGCTGAGCAAAAGAGAGACAAACAAGTACTGGACTATGAGGGGAGAATTCGAGAGATTGATAACATAAGAGAAAAAAATTAGAATGATTGGAATTCCAGAAGAAGAGACAAGGGTACAGAAAGCTTATGGAGATAATTATAATAGAGAATTTCCTTAATATAGCAAAAGGAACAAGCATCAAATACAAGAGGCACAGAGAACCCCCCCCCCAAGTCAATAAAAATTGGACCACACCCTATCATCTAGTAGTAGAACTTACAAGTCTTAGTGACAAAGAGAAAATCCTGAAAGCAGCTTGGACAAGAAGTCTGTAACATACAATGGTAAAAATAATATTTTGGCAGCAGACTTACCCACAGAGCCTGGCAGACCAGGAAGAACTGGCATGGTATACTCAGAGCAGTAAATGAGGAAAACATTCAGCCAAGAATACTATATCCAGCTACGCTATCACTGAAAATTGAAGGAGAGACAAAAGCTTCCAGGACAAACAAAAACTAAAAGAATTTGTTAACACAAAACCAGCCCTACAGGAAATATTGAAATGGGTCTCTAAGCAAAGAGAGAGTCCAGAAGTAGTAAACAAGAAAGGAACAGAGACGATATACAGTCACAGTCACTTTACAGGCAATACAATGGCACTAAATTCATATCTTTCAAAATTATGCTAAATGTACCCTTTTAATAGTTATCCTGAATGTAAATGGGCTAAACGCCCAATCAGAAGACACAGGATATCAGAATGGATACAAAAACAAAATCCATCAATATGTGATCTACACGAAACTCATTTTAGACCCACAGACACCTCCAGATTTAAAGTGAGGGCATAGAAATCAACTTACCATGCTAATAGACATCAAAAGAAAGCTGGGGTTGCAATCCTTATATCAGATCAATTAGATTTTAAGCCGAAGACTATAAGAAGAAATGAGGAAGGATACTATATCATACTCAAAGTGTCTGTCCAACAAGAAGATCTAACAATTTTAAATATCTATGCCCCTAATGTGGGAGCAGCCAACTATATAAACCAATTAATAACAAAATCAAAGAAACACATTGAAAATAATACAATAATAGTAGTGGACTTTAACACTCTAATCGCTGAAATGAACAGATCATCCAAGCAAAAGTTCAACAAAGAAATAAAGACCTTAAATAACACACTGGACTAAATGGACATCACAGATATATTTAGAACATTCCATCCCAAAGCAGCAGAATACTCATTCTTCTCTAGTGCACATGGAACATTCTCCAGAATAGATCACATCCTGGGTCACAAATCAGGTCTTAATCAGTACCAAAAGATTGGGGTCATTCCCCACATATATTTTAAGACCACAATGCTCTGAAGCTAGAACTCAATCACAAGAGGTAATTTGGAAAGAACCCAAACACATGCAGGCTAAAGAGCATCCTATTTAAGAATTAATGAGTCAACCATGAAATTAAAGAATTGAAAAAATGCATGGAAACAAATGATAATGAAAACACAATGGTTCAAAATCTGTGGGACACAGCAAAGGCATTCCTGAGAAGAAAATATATAGCGATTCAAGCTTTTTTCAAGAAACAGGAAATATCTCAAATACACAACCTAACTCTACACTTAAAGGAGCTGGAGAAAGAAGAGCAAAGAAAGCCTAAACCCAGCCAGAGAAGAGAAATAATAAAGATCAGAGCAGAAATCAATGAAATAGAAACAAGCAAAAAAAACAAACAAACAAACAACAACAACAACAACAAAAAAAAAACAGTAGAAGGAATCAACGAAACTAAGAGCTAGTTCTTTGAAAGAATTAATATGATTGATAAATCCCTGGCCAGACTTATCAAAAAGAAAGAGAAAGGACCCAAATAAATAAAATCATCAATGAAAGGGGAGAGATCACAAGCAACACCAAAGAAATGCAAAGAATTATAAGAATATATTATGAGCAAATATACGTCCTGGAAACAAATATATATATCTGGAAGAAATGGATGCATTCCTAGAGAAGTATAGACTACCACAACTGAGCCAGGAAGAAATAAAAAAACTTGAACAGACCCATAAACAGTAAGGAGATTGAAGTAGTCATCAAAAATTTCCCCAAAAAAACAGGAGTCCAGGGCCAGATGGCTTCCCAGGGAAATTCTACCAAACATTTAAAGAAGAATTAATACCTATTCTCCTGAAAATGTTTCCCGCCAAAAATGGAAGGAAAACTCCCAAACCCATTTTATGAGACCAGCATTACCTTGATCCCAAAACCAAAGACCCCATCAAAAAACAGACCAATATCCTTGATGAACACAGATGTGAAAATTCTAACCAAAATACTAGCCAATAGGATCCAAGAGTACATTAAAAGAATTAGTCACCAAGACCAAGTGGGATTTATTCCAGGGTTGCCAGGATGGTTCAACATCCACAAATCAATCAATGTGATACAATACATAAATAAAGGAAAGAACATGAACCATATGATAATTTCAATAGGTGCTGAAAAAGCATTTGACAACGTACAACATCTTTTCTTGGTCAATACTCTTCAAAGTGTGGAGAGTGGTAGAGGGTACCTAACTCAATATCATCAAAGCCAACTATGAAAAACCCAGAGCAAATATCATTCTCAATGGAGAAAAACTGAGAGCTTTTCCACTAAGGTCAGGGACACGGCAAGAATGTCCATTATCACCACTGTTATTCAACATAGTACTAGAAGTCTTAGCCTCAGCAAACAGACAACAAAAATAAATAAAAGGCATTCAAATCAGCAAAGAAGAAATCAAACCATCACTCTTTGCAAATGATACAATACTCTATGTGGAAAACCCAAAAGACTCCATTCCAAATACTCCAGAACTTGTACAGGAATTCAGCAAAGTGTCAGGTTGTAAAAATCAATGCACAGAAATCAGTTTCATTTCTCTACACCAAAAACAAGACAGAAGAAAGAGAAATTAAGGAATCAATCCCATTTACAATTGCATCTCAAAGCATAAGATACCTAGGATTAAACCTAACCAAAGATGCAAAGAATCTGTACTCAGAAAACTATAAAGTACTCATGAAAGAAATTGAGGAAGACGAAATGGAAAATTGTTTCATACTCATGGATTTGAAGAAAAAATATTGTGAAAATGTCTGCTACCAAAAGCAATCTACACATTTAATGCAATCCCTATTAAAATACCACATTTTTTTCAAGGAAATGGAACAAATAATCCAAACACTTATATGGAACCAGAAAAGACATTGAATAGCCAGAGCAATGTTGAAAAAGAATGCCAAAGTTGGTGACATCACATTTCCAGACTTCAAGCTCTATTACAAAGCTGTCATCATCAACACAGCTTGATGCCAGTATGGGACAGGCATAAAAAAAAAGACATATAGATCAAAGGAACAGAATAGAGATCCCAGAAAAAGACCCTCAACTCTAAGGTCAACTAATCTTTGACAAAGCAGGAAAGAATGTCCAATGGGGGAAAAAAAAAACAGTTTCTTTAACAAATGGTGTTGGGAAAATTGGACAGCCAATTGCAGAAAAATGAAACTGGACTCGTTTCCTTACACCACACACAAAAATAGACTCAAAATGGATGAAAGACCTCAATATGAGAAAGGAATCCATCAAAATCCTTGAAGACGACACAGGCAGCAACCTCTTTGACCTCAGCTGCAACAACTCCTTCCTAGAAACATCGCCAAAGGCAACGGAAGCAAGGGCAAAAGCTAACTATTGGGACTTCATCAAGATTAAAATCTTTTGCACAGCAAATGAAACAGTCAACAAAACCAAAAGAAAACTGACAGAATGGGAGAAGATATTCACAAATGACATATCAGATAAAGGGTTAGTATCCAAAATCTAAAAAGAACTTATCAAACTCAATACCCAAAGAACAAATAATCCAATCAAGAAATGGGCAGAGGACATGAATAGACATTTCTCCAAAGAATACATCTAGATGGCCAACAGACACATGAAAAAGTGCTCCACATCACTTGGCATCAGGAAAATATAAATCAAAACCACAATGAGAAATCACCTCACACCAGTCAAAATGGCTAAAATTTAGAATTCAGGAAATGACAGGTGCTGGCGATGTTGCAGAGAAAGGGGAACCCTCCTACAGTGTTGGTGGGAATGCAACCTGTTGCAGTCACTCTGGAAAACAGCATAAAGTTTCCTCAAAAATTTGAAAATAGAACTACCCTACAACCCATCAATCACAGTACTGGGTATTTACACTAAGGATCCAAATGTAGTGATCCGAAGGGGCATGTGCACCCAAATGTTTATAGCAGCAATGTCCACAATAGCTGAACTATGGAAAGAGCCTAGATGTCCATCAATAGATGAATGGATAGAGGAGATGTGGTATATATATATATATATATACACATATACACAATGGAATACTATGCAGCCATCAAAAGAAATGAAATCTTGCCCTTTGCAATGACGTGGATGGAACTAGAAGGTATTATGCTTAGTAAAATAAGTCAGTCAGAGAAAGACAGTTATATGATCTCTCTGATATGAGTAATTTGAGAGGCAAAGTGGTGGGTTTGGTGGATAGGGAAGGAAAAAGTGAAACAAGATGGGATCAGGAGGGAGACAAACTGTAAGAGACTCTTAATCTCACAAAACAAACTGAGGGTTGTCTAGGAAGGCGGGTAGGAAGAGGATGGTTAGTTTAAGGACATTGGGGAAGGTATGTGCTATGGTGAGTTCTGCGAAGTGTGTAAGAATGACGATTCACACACCTATAGCTCTGGAGCTAATAATACATTATATGATTATCTAAAAAGATTATAAAAATAAACAAATATACGAGAATATTATTTTTGGCACTTGAAAATAACATTTTAATATTTATGTGAGAGGTTAGATTATGAATACTAGTCACCTTGATTTGAAAGTGAAAAGGGATATTTCACTTTCATTTTTTTGGTGAGAGTATAAATTGAGGAAAGATATCTAGAAATTCTAAATCCAATCATTTAGCCTAACAGAAAAAAATAATTTTGCAAATAGAGCATCCTACTAACATGTATGCATACCAATTCATAAAAACAATTATTTACAGATTTCAAAGCAATTGTAAATATTATTACATTACATTATATTATATTATATTATAATTATTACTTATAATATATAAAGCTCATATAATATATATGACATAATCTTTTAAAACAATAATATATTTTAAGCCAACATATTATTTAAGACAATTATTTAAGACATAAATATACAATCATCTATACAGTTGACCCTTGATCAACACAGTGTGGAACTACCTGAGTCCATTTATAATGTAGAATTCTTTCAATCAATATATTGGAAATGTTTCTTTTTTATAATTTTTTAATTTATTTTCAGCATAACAGTATTCACTGTTTTTGCACAACACGCAGTGCTCCATGCAATCTGTGACCTCTCCAATACCCACCACCTGGTTCCCCCAACCTCCCACCACAGGCCCCTTAAAAACCCTCAGATTGTTTTTCAGAGTCCATAGTCTCTCATGGTTCACCCCCGTTCCAATTTCCCTCAACTCCCTTCTCGCCAACACCCCTTGTCCTCCATGCTATTTGTTATGCTCCAAAAAACAGTGAAACCATGATAATTGACTCTCTCTGCTTGACTTATTTCATTCAGCATAATCTCTTCCAGTCCCGTCCATGTTGCTACAAAAGTTGGGTATTCATCCTTTCTGATGGAGGCATAATACTCCATAGTGTATATGGACCACATCTTCCTTATCCATTCATCCGTTGAAGGGCATCTTGGTTCTTTCCACAGTTTGGCGACCATGGCCATTGCTACTATAAACATTGGGGTACAGATGACCCTTCTTTTCACTACATCTGTATCTTTGGGGTAAATACCCAGTAGTGCAATTGCAGGGTCAGAGGGAAGCTCTATTTTTAATTTCTTGAGGAATATCCGCACTGTTCTCCAATGTGGCTGTACCAACTTGCATTCCCACCAACAGAGTAACAGGGTTCCCCTTTATCCACATCCCCTCCAACACATGTTGTTTACTGTCTTGATAATTTTGGCCATTCTAAGTGGTGTAAGGTGGTATCTCAATGTGGTTTTAATTTGAATCTCCCTGATGGCTAGTGATGATGAGCATGTTTTCATGTGTCTGACAGCCATTTGTATGTCTTCATGGGAGAAGTGTCTGTTCATATCTTCTGCCCATTTTTTGACATGATTATCTGTTTTGGGTTTGTTGAGTTTCAGGAGTTCTTTATAGATCCTGGATATCAACCTTTTTTCTGTACTGTCATTTGCAAATATCTTCTCCCATTCCGTGGGTTGCCTCTTTGTTTTCTTGACTCTTTCCTTTTCTGTGCAGAAGCTTTTGATCTTAATGAACTCCCAAAAGTTCATTTTCGCTTTTGTTTCCTTTGCCTTTGGAGACATATCTTGAGAGAAGTTTCTGTGGCTGATATCGAAGAGGTTACTGCCTGTGTTCTCCTCTAGGATTCTGATGGATTCCTGCCTCATGTTGAGGTCTTTTATCCATTTTGAGTTTATCTTTGTGTACAGCGTGAGAGAATGGTCGAGTTTGATTCTTCTACATATAGAGGTCCAGTTTTCCCAGCACCATTTATTGAAGAGACTGTCTTTTTTTCCACTGTATATTTTTTCCGGTTTGTCAAAGATTATTTAACCTTAGAGTTGAGTGTCCATATCTGGTCTCTTTACTCTATTCCACTGGTCGATGTATCTGTTTTTATGCCAGTACCATTCTGTCTTGGTGATCATGACTTTGTAGCAAAGCTTGAAATCATGTAACGTGATGCCCCCAGTTTTATGTTTGTTTTTCAACATTTCCTTAGCGATTCGGGGTCTCTTCTGATTCTACAAAAATTTTAGGATTATTTGCTCCAGCTCTTTGAAAAATACCAGTGGAATTTTGATCGGAATGGCATTAAAAGTATAGATTGCTGTAGGTAGTATAGACATTTTAACAATGTTTATTCTTCCGATCCAACAGCATGGAACAGTCTTCCATATTTTTGTGTCTTCTTCAATTTCTTTCATGAGTGTTCAGTAGTTCCTCGAGTACAGATCCTTTACCTCTTTGGTTAGGTTTATTCCCAGGTATCTTATGGTTCTTGGTGCTATAGTAAATTTAATCGATTCTCTAATTTCCCTTTCTGTATTTTCATTGTTAGTGTATACGAAAGCCACTGATTTCTGTACATTGACTTTGTATCCTGCCACGTTGCTGAATTGTTGTATGAGCTATAGTAGTTTGGGGGTGGAGTCTTTTGGGTTTTCTATATAAAGAACCATGTCATCTGCGAAAAGAGAGAGTTTGACTTCTTCATTTCCAATGTGGATACCATTTATTTATCTTTGTTGTGTGATTGCTGTTGCTAGGACTTCTCATACTATATTGAGCAAGAGTGGTGAGAGTGGGCATTGTTGTTGTGTTCCTGATTTCAACAGGAAGGCAGCAAGCTTTTTCCCATTGAGGATGATATTTGCTGTGGGTCTTTCATAGATAGATTTTATGAAGTTCAGGAATGTTCCCTCTATCCCTATACCTTGAAGCGTTTTAATGAGGGATGAATGCTGGATTTTGCCAAGTGATTTTTTTGCATCAATTGAGAGGACATGAGAAGGGAAATAATCAAGATTAGAGCAGAGATCAATGAGGTAGAAACCAGAGATACAGTAGAACGTATCAATGAAACTAGAAGCTGGTTTTTTGAAAGAATCAGTAAGATCGATAAATCATTGGCCACACTAATCCAAAAGAAAAGAGAGAAAGCCCAAATTCATAAAATTATGAATGAAAAGGGAGAGGTCACAACTAATGCCAAGGAAGTAGAAACAATCATCAGAAGTTATTATCAACAGTTATATGTCAATAAGCTAAGCAACCTAGATGAAATGGATGCATTCCTGGAAAACTATAGACTCCCAAAATTGAACCAGAAAGAAATTGACAAGTTGAATAGACCGATATCTAGTAACGAGATTGAAGCAGTGATAAAAAACCTCCCAAAAAACAAGAGTCCAGGACCTGATGGATTCCCTGGGGAATTCTACCAAACTTTCAAAGAAAAAATAACACCTGTTCTCCTGAAGCTGTTTAAAAAAATTGAAGCAGAATGAAAATTTCCAGACTCTTTCTATGAAGCCAGCATTACCCTGATCCCCAAACCAGGCAAAGACCCTACCAAAAAGGAGAATTTCTGACCAATATCACTGATGAATATGGATGCTAAGGTTCTCAACAATATCCTAGCAAACAGGATCCAACAGCACATTAAAAAGATTATCCACCATGACCAGGTGGGATTCATTCCTGGGCTACAAGGATAGTTCAACTTTCGCAAATCAATCAATGTGGTAGAACAAATTAATAAGAGAAGAGAGAAGAACCACATGGTCCTCTCAATTGATGGAAAAGTTTTCACAGATTTGTGAAATTTTAAAAACTCACAGACAAACCACATGTCTTACTGAAAATAAACAGATTTTATTGTACGAATACAGTATATAATACGTATACCATGCAAAAATATGTACTATTGAATATTTATAATGTCAGTAAGGCTTCCAGCCAACAGTAGGTTATGAGTAGTCAGTGTTTGGGAGGCAAACAGTCATATGCAGATGTCTGGCTGTGGGGAGTGTTGGTGCCTCTAATCCCATTGTGTGTGTGTGTGTGTGTGTGTGTGTGTGTGTGTGTGTGTGTGTGTATCACACTCTTTCCTACTAGACACTTTAAGGGAATTATCTAGCACTGCCACAAAGAGAGGCCATCCATCATTATCCATTAACTGACTTGGAATAATATCCACAGTATATTTTCTGTAAAAAACAGAGTGAAGGGGCACCTGGGTGGCTTAGTGGGTTAAGCCTCTGCCTTCGGCTCAGGTCATGATCTCAGAGTTCTGGGATCGAGCCCCGCATCGGGCTCTCTGCTCAGCAGTGAGCCTGCTTCCTCCTCTCTCTGCCTGCCTCTCTGCCTACTTGTGATATCTCTCTCTCTATCAAATAATAAAAAAAGAATATGTTTAAAAAAAACAGAGTGAAATATTATGAACATTATAATGCAAAAGTGGATGTTTTTATAAGATGAGGAAATTTTATGTATTGATAGTCCCCTGGGACAGAGCTTCATGTATATTTGAGAAAAAAATTGTTTTAGAGTGGTATAGAACCATGAGGGCCATACTCATGTAGCAGGTGCTTGTCTTCAAAAGAGGGGAGATTATGAACACAGCCACTTAGTTCATCAAGACAGGTTTGGGCATATTCATGATGGGGCGTCAGCTCAGGAAGAACCAACCAAATCATTATGTGTAACAAAATAGATACCTGAGTGATATCTGTTAAGAAGAGGCCAGATATTGGTGAAGGAAGTGGGGGAAGAAAATGTAGATAGCTCTGTGATCAGAGTTGCTACTGTTCTTGTGGGAGAAAAAAAATTGTCATGGGGATATTTATGTGTTTTTAATTAATTTTTTATATCTTTTCAGCATAACAGTATTCATTGTTTTTGCTGCACACCCAGTGCTCCATGCAATACATGCCCTTAAATTGTGGGATGTGTGATATAAACAACTGCATTCATCTCCTCAGTGAAACCCGTAAGTTTTACATATTTCAACATGAATGTTTCCAGAGTGTTAATGAGAGAATATGCTGAATTATGTATCCAGCACAGACACAGCCACAGAGATGTTGAAGTGAGAGGAACAGAGACCAGTGATGTTTTTGTACCTTGTGCAAAAGTTAAGAGGGACAAGTGTCAGAGATTTCTATACAATGCAACAAAGTGTTAACTGCCATTTGTTGTTTTCTGTTTCTTCCTTTCAAATTATATATAGCCTAATCTTTCATAACAAACATGTGCTGAGAGCTAGGAAATATACTGTTTTCATTAAAAGAGCTGTGCTCATCTGGTGGCTTTTTCAGAGTTTCATCCATATTGATTGGGTGTGGATCATATGCCAGGTGTCATGTGTTTCTTGACTTTTAAAATTGTACTTGCTCAAAACTCCCATCATCCTGACCAGGGTTTCCTTGCAACTGCATGAGTTCAAGGTGTTTCTTACGAAGCCCTTTTTCCTTCCTTTCTCTTGGCCCAGACATCACCCCGCATCACAGCACAAAGGTGTCTCCACCTCCTCCCACTCCCTGGTAATACATCCTTTAGAGAGAGTGTCCCCACTGATCTCGTCCTGTCTGCCATCTGCACCCAGAGGCCCTAGATGATACTGCTGGTGACAAATAGCTTCCAAGTCTGAGCATTTGTCACACATCTTGCCCACATCCTGACTATCAGGTGATGAAACGTCATTCAGTGATTCAGTCCTGCCTGATACTCAAGCCAGAAAATACTACTTAGTAGGAATCAAGTGAGTAGCATCTTGATGGCGACCAAACATAGACAAGAACTCGGAGCATTTATTTGCCATATTAGTTTTTGCTTTTGGTTCTGTTTGCTCCCCTGCTCCCAGCATGACTTCCCAACTAGAATCTCACCGATTCTCCAGAAACCTTAGTATTGGGTGTCCCGAAGTACAATTGCCTGTACCTGTGAGTTGCCTTTTTGGGTTTCCCATTAAATTTTTGAGTAAAGCACATAAGCAAATATATTAATATATATCCTGTATATACCACTCTAATTTGGTCAATATCTGCCAAAGATTTTATGGTATAACAGAAAAAAATGTGTAGTCGTATTTTTGCAGTCCTAGCAACAAATGCCAGTCTGAAAAAAATATTAATTTAAGAGAATTTAATTAATAGAAATTATTAATTTAATTAATAGAAAATTCTGGGAGAAAGAGGTAAGAATGTTAATAAGAGCTGTTCTTGGGTGGTACATTGATCTATATTTTTTTTAAAATAAATTGCATAAATGTTATGTATTTGGCATACATATTAGTCAGAGACCAGTCCAGAGAAAAAGAGAACACACCAATTATTTAAACATATGCATTAGCTGTATGGAATTGATAACCACAAATTTCAGAATTGGAGTAGCAAAAAGAAAGCACAAAGACATTATGGAATAGGAACTGTACAAAGCAGCTTCTACCCTCAGAGGTCAGGGAACAAAAGAAAGAGATTGTAATTTTTTTTTTAACATTTTAATTTTTTTATTTTTTTCAGCATAACAGTATTCATTATTTTTGCACCACACCCAGTGCTCCATGCAATCCGTGCCCTCTACAATACCCACCACCTGGTGCCCCCAACCTCCCACCCCCCACCCCTTCAAAATTCTCAGATCGTTTTTCAGAGTCCATAGTCTCTCATGGTTCATCTCCCCTTCCAATTTCCCTCAACTCCCTTCTCCTCTCCATCTCCCCTTGTCCTCCATGCTATTTGTTATGCTCCACAAATAAGTGAAACCATATGATAATTGACTCTCTCTGCTTAACTTATTTCACTCAGCATAATCTCTTCCAGTCCTGTCCATGTTGCTACAAAACTTGGGGATTCATCCTTTCTTTCTTTTTCTTTTTTTTTTTTTAACAGCTTTATAAACATATATTTTTATCCCCAGGGGTACAGGTCTGCGAATCGCCAGGTTTACACACTTCACAACACTCACCATAGCACATACCCTCCCCGATATCCATAACCCCACCCCCTCTCCCAACACCCTCCCTCCATCAACCCTTAGTTTGTTTTCTGAGATTAAGAGTCACTTATGGTTTGTCTCCCTCCCAATCCCATCTTGTTTCATTTACTCTTCTCCTACCCCCTCAACCCCCCATGTTGCATCTCCTCTCCCTCATATCAGGGAGATCATATGATAGTTGTCTTTCTCCGATTGACTTATTTCCCTAAGCATGATACCCTCTAGTTCCATCCACGTCGTCGCAAATGGCAAGATTTCATTTCTTTTGATGGCTGCATAGTATTCCATTGAGTATATATACCACATCTTCTTTATCCATTCGTCTGTGGATGGACATCAAGGTTCTTTCCATAGTTTGGCTATTGTAGACATTGCTGCTATAAACATTCGGGTGCATGTGCCCCTTTGGATCACTATGTTTGTATCTTTAGGGTAAATACCCAGCAGTGCAATTGCAGGATCATAGGGTAGTTCTATTTTCAACATTTTGAGGAACCTCCATGCTGTTTTCCAGAGTGGTTGCACCAGCTTGCATTCCCACCAACAGTGTAGGAGGGTTCCCCTTTCTCCGCATCCTCGCCAGCATCTGTCATTTCCTGACTTGTTAATTTTAGCCATTCTGACTGGTGTGAGGTGATATCTCATGGTGGTTTTGATTTGTATTTCCCTGATGCCGAGTGATATGGAGCACTTTTTCATGTGTCTGTTGGCCATCTGGATGTCTTCTTTGCAGAAATGTCTGTTCATGTCCTCTGCCCATTTCTTGATTGGATTATTTGTTCTTTGGGTGTTGAGTTTGCTAAGTTCTTTATAGATTTTGGACACTAGCCCTTTATCTGATATGTCATTTGCAAATATCTTCTCCCATTCTGTCAGTTGTCTTGTGGTTTTGTTCACTGTTTCCTTTGCTGTGCAAAAGCTTTTGATCTTGATAAAATCCCAAAAGTTCATTTTTGCCCTTGCTTCCCTTGCCTTTGGTGATGTTCCTAGGAAGATGTTGCTGCGGCTGACGTCGAAGAGGTTGCTGCCTGTGTTCTCCTCGAGGATTTTGATGGATTCCTTTCTCACATTGAGATCCTTCATCCATTTTGAGTCTATTTTCGTGTGTGGTGTAAGGAAATGATCCAATTTCATTTTTCTGCATGTGGCTGTCCAATTTTCCCAACACCATTTATTGAAGAGGCTGTCTTTGTTCCATTGGACATTCTTTCCTGCTTTGTCGAAGATGAGTTGACCATAGAGTTGAGGGTCCATTTCTGGGCTCTCTATTCTGTTCCATTGATCTATGTGTCTGTTTTTGTGCCAGTACCATGCTGTCTTGTTGATGACAGCTTTGTAATAGAGCTTGAAGTCCGGAATTGTGATGCCACCAACTTTGGCTTTCTTCTTCAATATTCCTTTGGCTATTCGAGGTCTTTTCTGGTTCCATATAAATTTTAGGGTGATTTGTTCCATTTCTTTGAAAAAAATGGATGGTACTTTGATAGGAATTGCATTAAATGTGTAGATTGCTTTAGGTAGCATAGACATTTTCACAATATTTATTCTTCCAATCCAGGAGCATGGAACATTTTTCCATTTCTTTGTGTCTTCCTCAATTTCTTTCATGAGTCCTTTATAGTTTTCTGAGTATAGATTCTTAGTCTCTTTGGTTAGGTTTATTCCTAGGTCTCTTATAGTTTTGGGTGCAATTGTAAATGGGATGGACTCCTTAATTTCTCTTTCTTCTGTCTTGTTGTTGGTGTAGAGAAATGCAACTGATTTCTGTGCATTGATTTTATATCCTGACACTTTACTGAATTCCTGGACAAGTTCTAGCAGTTTTGGAGTGGAGTCTTTTGGGTTTTCCACATAGAGTATCATATCATCTGCGAAGAGTGATAGTTTGACTTCTTCTTGGCCGATTTGGATGCCTTTAATTTCCTTTTGTTGTCTGATTGCTGAGGCTAGGACTTCTAGTACTATGTTGAATAGCAGTGGTGATAACGGACATCCCTGCCGTGTTCCTGACCTTAGCGGAAAAGCTTTCAGTTTTTCTCCATTGAGAATGATATTTGCGGTGGGTTTTTCATAGATGGCTTTGATAATATTGAGGTATGTGCCGTCTATCCCTACACTTTGAAGAGTTTTGATCAGGAAGGGATGCTGTACTTTGTCAAATGCTTTTTCAGCATCTATGGAGAGTATCATATGGTTCTTGTTCTTTCTTTTATTAATGTGTTGTATCACATTGATTGATTTGCGGATGTTGAACCAGCCTTGTAGCCCTGGAATAAATCCCACTTGGTCGTGGTGAATAATCCTTTTAACGTACTGTTGAATCCTATTGGCTAGTATTTTGGCGAGAATTTTTGCATCTGTGTTCATCAAGGATATTGGTCTGTAGTTCTCTTTTTTGTTGGGATCCTTGTCTGGTTTTGGGATCAAGGTGATGCTGGCCTCATAAAATGAGTTTGGAAGTTTTCCTTCTATTGCTATTTTTTGGAACAGTTTCAGGAGAATAGGAATTAGTTCTTCTTTAAATGTTTGGTAGAATTCCCCCGGGAAGCCGTCTGGCCCTGGGCTTTTGTTTGTTTGGAGATTTTTGATGACTGTTTCAATCTCCTTACTGGTTATGGGTCTGTTGAGGCTTTCTATTTCTTCCTGGTTCAGTTGTGGTAGTTTATATGTCTCTAGGAATGCATCCATTTCTTCCAGATTGTCAAATTTGTTGGCGTAGAGTTGCTCATAGTATGTTCTTATAATTGTCTGTATTTCTTTGGTGTTCGTTGTGATCTCTCCTCTTTCATTCATGACTTTATTTATTTGGGTCCTCTCTCTTTTCTTTTTGATAAGTCTGGCCAGGGGTTTATCAATCTTATTAATTCTTTCAAAGAACCAGCTCCTAGTTTCGTTGATTTGTTCTATTGTTTTTTTGGTTTCTATTTCATTGATTTCTGCTCTGATCTTTATGATTTCTCTTCTCCTGCTGGGTTTAGGGTTTCTTTCTTGTTCTTTCTCCAGCTCCTTTAGATGTAGGGTTAGGTTGTGTACCTGAGACCTTTCTTGTTTCTTGAGAAAGGCTTGTACCGCTATATATTTTCCTCTCAGGACTGCCTTTGTTGTGTCCCACAGATTCTGAACTGTTGTGTTTTCATTATCATTTGTTTCCATAAATTTTTTCAATTCTTCTTTAATTTCCTGGTTGACCCATTCATTCTTTAGAAGGATGCAGTTTAGTCTCCATGTATTTGGGTTCTTTCCAAATTTCCTCTTGTTATTGAGTTCTAGCTTTAGAGCATTGTGGTCTGAAAATATGCAGGGAATGATCCCAATCTTTTGATACCGGTTGAGACTTGATTTAGGACCAAGAATGTGATCTATTCTGGAGAACGTTCCATGTGCACTAGAGAAGAATGTGTATTCTGTTGCTTTGGGATGAAATGTTCTGAATATATCTGTGATGTCCACCTGGTCCAGTGTGTCATTGAAGGCCTTGATTTCCTTGTTGATCTTTTGCTTGGATGATCTGTCCATTTCAGTGAGGGGAGTGTTAAAATCCCCTACTATTATTGTATTCTTGTCGATGTGTTTCTTTGATTTTGTTATTAATTGGTTTATATAGTTGGCTGCTCCCACGTTAGGGGCATAGATATTTAAAATTGTTAGATCTTCTTGTTGGACAGTTCCTTTGAGTATGATATAGTGTCCCTCCTCATCTCTTATTATAATCTTTGGCTTAAAATCTAATTGATCTGATATAAGGATTGCCACTCCTGCTTTCTTCTGATGTCCATTAGCATGGTAAATTCTTTTCCACCCCCTCACTTTAAACCTGGAGGTGTCTTCGGGTGTACGATGAGTTTCTTGTAGGCAACATATAGATGGTTTTTTTTTTTATCCATTCTGATACCCTGTGTCTTTTGATTGGGGCATTTAGCCCATTAACATTCAGGGTATGTATTGAGAGATATGAATTTAGTGCCATTATATTGCCTGTAAGGTGACTGTTATTGTATATTGTCTCTGTTTCTTTCTGATCTACTACTTTGAGGGTCTCTCTTTGCTTAGAGGACCCCTTTCAATATTTCCTGTAGAGCTGGTTTGGTATTTGCAAATTCTTTCAGTTTTTGTTTGTCCTGGAAGCTTTTAATCTCTCCGTCTATTTTCAATGATAGCCTAGCTGGATATAGTATTCTTGGCTGCATGTTTTTCTCATTTAGTACTCTGAATATATCATGCCAGCTCTTTCTGGCCTGCCAGGTCTCTGTGGATAAGTCTGCCGCCAATCTAATATTTTTACCATTGTACGTTACAGACTTCTTTTCCCGGGCTGCTTTCAGGATCTTTTCTTTGTCACTAAGACTTGTCAATTTTACTATTAGGTGACGGGGTGTAGACCTATTCTTATTGATTTTGAGGGGGGTTCTCTGAACCTCCTGGATTTTGATGCTTGTTCCCTTTGCCATATTGGGGAAATTCTCTCCAATAATTCTCTCCAATATACCTTCTGCTCCCCTCTCTGTTTCCTCTTCTTCTGGAATCCCAATTATTCTAATGTTGTTTCGTCTTATGATGTCACTTTACTCTCGAATTCTCCCCTCGTGGTCCAGTAGCTGTTTGTCCCTCTTTTGCTCAGCTTCTTTATTCTCTGTCATTTGGTCTTCTATATCGCTAATTCTTTCTTCTGCCTCATTTATCCTAGCAGTGAGAGCCTCCATTCTTGATTGCACCTCATTAATAGCTTTTTTGATTTCAACTTGGTTAGATTTTAGTTCTTTTATTTCTCCAGAAAGGGCTTTTATATCTCCCGAGAGGGTTGCTTTAATATCTTCCATGCCTTTTTCAAGCCCGGCTAGAACCTTGAGAATCATCATTCTGAACTCTATATCTGACATATTACCAATGTCTGTATTGATTAGGTCCCTAGCCTTTGGTATTGCCTCTTGTTCTTTTTTTTGTTGTGAATTTTTCTGCCTTGTCATTTTGTCCAGATAAGAGTTTATGAAGGAGCAAGTAAAATACTAAAAGGGTGGCAACAACCCCAGGAAAATATGCTTTAGCCAAATCAGAAGAGATCCTGAATTGTGAGGGGGGAGAAAGGGGATAAGAAGGGGTTCAGAAAGAAAGAAAAGAAAAAAAAAACTATTAAAAGAAAGAAAGCCGATAAAGAAAAAATATAAAAAGAGGAAAAAAAAATATATATATATATATATATATTAGATAAACTATTTAAAAAACGTTAAAAAAAGAAAACGGTAAAAGTTAAAAAAAATTTAGCAGAAGAAGAGAAAAAGAAAAAAAAATTGAAAAAGAAAAAAAAATTAAATTAACTGCAAGGCTAAAAAATCATGGGGAGAAAACCATGAGTTCCGTGCTTTGCTTTCTTCTCCTCTGGAATTCCGCCGTTCTCCTTGGTAGGTGAACTTGGTCCTGGCTGGTTTTCCCGTAGATCTTCTGGGGGAGGGGCCCGTTGTAGTGATTCTCAAGCGTCTTTGCCCCAGGCGGAGTTGCACCGCCCTTACCCGGGGCCGCGCTGAGTCATCCGCTCGGGTTCGCTTTCGGGAGCTTTTGTTCCCTGAGCGCTTTCCGTAGAGTCTGGAGGACGGGAATAAAGATGGCGGCCTCCCGGTCTCCGGCCCGGAGGAGCCGAGAGCCTGGGGCCCCACTCCTCAGTGCGCCCTCAGAGAACAGCGCCAAATGACTCCCGTCACCCTGGCCTCCGGCCGCGCTCTGAGCCGACCGAGCCTGCGACCGGTTCAAGGCAACCCTGAGCTGAGAGTCACTCCTCGGCTCTGTCTCTGCAGCCGGCTTCCCCATTCTAATACCGGTAAGCTCTGCGACACTCAGACACCCCCGATCCTTCTGCGACCCTGCAGGAGCTGAGGCCGCGCTGACCCCGCCTGGGCTTCCAGTTAAGCCTCTGGAGCGATGTCCCTCAGCGGAACAGACTTTTAAAAGTCCTAATTTTGCTCCGTTGCTCTGCCGCTCGCCGGGAGCCGGCCCCTCCCCCCGCGGTCTATCTTCCCGTCGCTTTGGATTCACTTCTCCGCCAGTCCTACCTTGCAGAAAGTGGTTGATTTTCTGTTTCTGGAATTGCTGTTCTTCTTCTCTTCAATCTCCCGTTGGATTTGTAGGTGTTTGCAATCTTTAGATAAGCTATTTAGCTGATCTCCCGCTACCCGAAGTAGTCTCAGCCTGCTACTTCTCCGCCATCTTGACTCCTCTGAGATTGTAATTTTTAAACCATGGATGCTTGCAGAGGGGCTGATGCCTGGCCTATGTGGCTAAAGCTGAACTTTGCATAGAATGAGCTGTGCACTTAGTGTAAGTCCTTCTGTGGCTCAGAGAGATCACAGTGCTGCCATCTTGACCTAAGATCATGGGGTCATTGCTGATGTAACTGCAGGGAGTGCAGAAATGTGCAGGAGCCATCCTGTACCACTCCTGTCACCAAGACATATAACTCTGGGGCTCACTTTGAGCTGGAGTTGGAAGCTCAAGGGGTAATGTGGTTGTCTGAGATGACCCACAAAACCCAAAAAGAACTATGGGTTGAAGCTTAGGACAACAACATAATACTTGGTGAAGAATATATCACTTCGATGCAAAAATATGCACCCCCCATATTTTATTAAAGTCAATAGGCCATTAAGTGCTTAGATAGGTGTCTATACACAGTAGAAGATCATTGATGGAAGTCCAAGGTTACTTGGCCATTAACAAGCTCATTGGAATTAGCAAAATGTGATATAAAATCTCCTCACAATATGCCAAATTTATAAAAATAACAGTAACAACAACAACAACAACAACAACAGAAAAAAACAATTCAATAGACCTTCACAAGAGTAGGAAATCTTGGGAAATTATTGTGAGATATAAAGTTTGGGGACTTGGCTTCCAGAAGTTGAGAAAGAAAGTTGAATTCAGTAATTGCTTTTACATTTTCAGAGCTCAGATATTTTCTGTTTAAAGCAGAAGCAGTTTGATCTTTGGGTGACTGTATTCCTGATTTGACCCATTTTTCAGTAAATGAGTACACACACAGAGAAGGTGATGATCCCTCGATTTGCACAGTGGTATCCATCAGGGTCCAGTAAAGAACTGGATTCCCTGGAATCATTCCAATGAGTAGAATTTATTAAAGGGGAGCAAGCATGTGTCTGAGAACCCAGAGATGAGCTACTGCTGGAAGCTACTGCATCCCCTGGAGAAAAAAAAAGCAAGGGGATAATCTGAAGAAGAGGCAGTGCCTCTTGGAATTCTACAGTGTGGAGGAACATTGCAATTTCTCTCACACCAGAGCTACAACCAAGAGTAAGAAGGAGAAATCCTGAAGCTTCCTCCAGGCTAGGCATATTCTACCAGTGCTCATGTGGGCTAACCCTCACCTCTGGACATCTATTATGGTTATGGGTCCTGCCTTGGTTATGCAGAACAAGGCCATAGCCTGTCTGTGTAAAGGTCAAGGCAAGCATAAACAGAGATTAATTTAAAATGAGGATGCTTAGCAAAAGAGCTCTAAACGGTTTTCCAGCCAACCGTTATAATGCAACTTGTGACTGAGTAGCTTCCTTTTTTAATTAATTAATCAATCAATCAATTAATTAATTTTTTATGAGCTGATTTCTGTATACAGGTTATGACTCTTTTACAGTATAAGAACTAGTTTGGATGACTGAGTGGTTTTATGTTCTGCCAACAGCTAGGATCCATCCAGGTTTTACAAATTTTCTAATTAAATATCATATTTCCTATGATAATAATGATCTATTCATGTTTATTGAAGTGACAGTGCCTATCATAAATTTTACACATTTCTCATGAAGATAAACCTTGACCCCCCATAATGGGGGACTCTAAAACAGGATCTTTGGTGAATCTTCCAATGGCAAGTGGTTTAAATGTCGGACAGTGAACAAGACAAATTATGGCAAATACAAGCAAAAGTAATACAAACAAAATGCTACTACAAATCTTTCCCTTGTATTTTGTACAAAATATTATTTAGAAATGTGTTTGAGAGACGGTTAATACAGCTAGACTACATCAGAATAGTCTTTTTAAGATAATTTTTTATTTATCAGCTGCAATTGTGACATACTTTAGTGTTATTTATAAAAGTATTCCCAAATCTTTGTCTTCTAGGAACAAGTGAAAGTGGCAATCCCCTTGTTCTCTACTTTGGCCACTAAAATGTGAATGGCAGTGTCAGGTTCATTCCTAGGGGCACATGGAGACTCTCCCCCCACTGCCACAGTTAGCAGCATTTCTGCAAAGACTGGCCACAGTGCAGGCTCAGGTCCTCAATGAGAAGAATGCAGGAAATCATAGCAGCTATGTTGTTTGAAGCCACCATAATGTGAGTTTGTTTTACTGCAGGATGATTTTGCTTGTGTTGTTTTGTAGAGGAAGTGTTCAAAGAAAAAGCAGCTCATGTTTGCAAAGCCTGCCATCAATGAAGGATGTAGTAGCGATGATATGATCAAGTTCTTCATGATGGTGGCTTCATGGCTTGAGAAAATGGCTCCCACCTGCAAACCTTCCCTTTGCTGCATATTTTATATTAAAAAAACCACCTGAGGCCTGAGAGACTCTTGGTAATGGAGGTTATTTGTGCCTTAGTTATCTGTTGGTGAGGTACTTGGGGTAACACTACCCTCCACCCTGACGCCATCATGCAATGCCTTGGTGGGTGGCAGACAGTCGGTTCCCTGATTTATGCAAAGGATGAGCTTCACACTGCTCACACATCTGAGCTGTGGGGCCTCTTAAAAAATAATTAAAAGCAGACATCTGAAAAACACTGATTACTGAGGCATTCATAGCCTCAGCAACATTCTCTATGGCTAACCAAGGCTTAGTTTTTTGTTTGTTGGTTTGATTTAAAAAAAAAGGAATATTTTCCATTTTGTTTTAAAGAAGCTCACTGACCATGCATATAAAACACAAATATTTAAATGGGGAGAGCTCATTCTGAACTTATTCTTAGAAATTTCAGAAGCAGAATGATTTCTCCAGAAAAGAGAATTTGGCAGGATCACAGTAGGCATTCCACAGTAGGCCCATAAATTTTTATGTCAGCATTCATTCTGTAAACGTTTCCAGAGGACCTGCATTATGATGCACGGCTGTGCCAATTTCTGAGAATACAAATGTGAATGAGACATTTTCTCCAGTCAAGTGGGATTTTGAAACAAAACACCAGTGGAAACAGTGGTGCTCTGTTCTAGTGGAAGCATTTCCATTTTTGGTCCAAAGCAAATTTACTGGCTAACTTTGAGGGATGCCATGCTTGATGCCATGCTTGGGTTTTAATAAATGACCAAGAAAAACTGAAAATATCCTAAATTCCTGTTCATTTTTAAACTCCATTTTTTAATGTCTGGGTAGATTTGTGGTAATTGGTTTATGGTAACTTTAAAGCCATCTGAGACCTAGATCTCCATCCCACCTCCCTCTCTGAATGCTGTTAGTGCTGCTGATGGACCAAATGGGATATTAAGAGATAGAATACAGCCTGATCTTACTGTGGAGAGTAAACATTTCCAGTACTGTTAAATGGATGCTATATACACAAAGCTAATTATTTTCCAGAACTGGTGTCCTTCAGAGATTAAATAATAGTCTATCTCCTGCTCACTCACAGTTGTTTCAATAATTCTCCAAGCATGTGTCTGATAGTCATTTGTATGTCTTCATTGGAGAAGTGTCTGTTCATATCTTCTGCCTATTTTTTATATGATTATATATTTTGTGTGTGTTGAGTTTCAGGAGTTCTTTATAGATCCTGGATATCAACTTTTTTCTGTACTGTCATTTGCAAATATCTTCTCGCATTCCGTGGGTTTCCTCTTTGTTTTCTTGACTGTCTCCTTTTCTGTGCAGAAGCTTTTGATCTTGATGAAGTCCCAAAAGTTCATCTTCACCTTTGTTACCTTTGCCTTTGGAGACATATCTTGAAAGAAGTTGCTGTGGCTGATATTGAAGAAGTTACTGCCTATGTTCTCCTCTAGGATTCTGATGGATTCCTGTCTCATGTTGAGATCTTTTATCCATTTTGAGTTTATCTTTGTGTACGGTGTAAGCGAATGGTCGAGTTTCATTCTTCTGCATATAACTGTTCAGTTTTCCCAGCACCATTTATTGAAGAGACTGTCTTTTCTCCACTGTATATTTTTTCCTGTTTTGTAGAAGAATAATTGACCATAGATTTGAGAGTCCATATCTGAGCTCTCTACTCTGTTCCACTGGTCTATGTTCATCATCACTAGCCATCAGGGAGATTCAAATTAAAACCACATTGAGATACCACCTTACACCACTTATAATGGCCAAAATTAGCAAGACAGGAAACAACATGTGTTGGAGAGGATGTGGAGAAAGGGGAACCCTTTTACACTGTTGGTGGGAATGCAAGTGGATGCAGCCATTTTGGATAACATTATGGAGATTCCTCAAGAAATTAAAAATAGAGCTTCCCTATGACCCTGCAATGCACTACTGGGTATTTACCCCAAAGATACAGAGTTAGTGAAAAGAAGGGCCATCTGTACCCCAATGTTATTTACAGCAGCAATGGCCAGAGTCGCCAAACTGTGGAAAGAACCAAGATGCCCTTCAACAGACGAATGGATAAGGAAGATGTGGTCCGTATACACTATGGAGTATTATGCCTCCATCAGAAAGGATGAATACCCAACTTTTGTAGCAACATGGACAGGACTGGAAGAGATTATGTTGAGTGAAATAAGTCAAGCAGAGAAAGTCAATTATCATATGGTTTCACATATTTGTGGAGCATAACAAATAGCATGGAGGACAAGGGGAAATGGAGAGGAGAAGGGAGTTGAGGGAAATTGGAAGGGGGGGTGAACCATGAGAGACTATGGACTCTGAAAAACAATCTGAGGGTTTTAAAGGGGCGGGGGGTGGGAGGTTGGTGGATCCAGGTGGTGGGTATTGGAGAGGGCACAGATTGCATGGAGCACTGGGTGTGGTGCAAAAATAATGAATACTGTTATGCTGAAAAAAATTTAAAAAATTAATAATAATAATAATAATATAATTCTCCAAGCAATGCAATCTAAGAACAGCAACCATCGTAGAGAGTATTACCTCCATGCTGGTCCTTGAATATTACCTCCATGATGGTCCTTTTGGGGGGACTTGAAATATGCTGCTAATTATTTCAAGTGTCCCCTTTCCTTTGTTAGTGTTGACCTGAAGAATGTATGGTTCTTTCCTTTAACATCTCAGCGGGTGACTTTGAGAGCAGGAAACACTCATCTGTGGAAGACAGAGCTGAAATGCTTATCCTGTGAGAAGGGATAGTCATGCAGCATTTATCAGAACCAAGAGCTGCCTGAGCTGGGCTTCCCTCTGTAAAGTTTATTTATTGGAGGTGCTGACTGAGGTGAGACCCCAGCCAGAGTCATTAAAGTGAGTACTTTGATCTCTGTATGGGAACAACTAGATTGTTTCTCCAAGTATAATGGCCATCAAGAAGAAAGGCCATTCTTTTAAAGTTTAGAGGAAAGCAAACTGCACCCAGACTTCCATCTCAGAGAGAGGCCTCAGTCTATTCCCTTCTGGGTGGCCTGGCAGAGCACTGTCCCAGCCACTGTCTCAAAGGTCACAGGAGCTCTGGTTTGGCTCTGCACCACGGTGCTACTAAAACTGCAAGCAATATTTGTCCAGGGAGACTACTTTTTATGAAGCCAGAATTATGCTGATCCCAAAACCAGGCAAAGACCCCAACAAAGAGGAGAATTTCAAACCAATATCCCTGATGAATATGGATGCCAAGATTCTCAACAAGATCCCAATTAATAGGATCCAACAGTACATTGAGAGGATTATGTAGCATAAACAGGTGGGATTTATCCCTGGGATGCAAGGGTGGTTCAACATTTGCAAATCAATCATTGTGATAGATCAAATCAATAAGAGAAGAGGGGAAAACCACCTGGACCTCTAAATTGATGCAGAAATAGCATTTGACAAAATCCAGCATCCATTTCTGATTAAAACCATTCAAAGTATAGGGATAGAGAGAAAATTCCTCAATTTCATCAAATCTATCTATGAAAAACCCACAGCAAATGTCATTCTCAATGGGGAAAAGTTGACAGTCTTCCCTTTGAGATCAGGAACATGACAAGGGTGCCCAATCTCACCACCTTCTTCAACATAGTATTAGAATCCTAGCAACAGCAATGAAACAACAAAGAGAAATAAAAGGTATTCAAGTTGGCAAAGAATAAGTAAAACTCTCTCTTTGCAGATGCCATGATATTTTATATGGAAAACCAAACTATTAGAACTCATACAGCAAATCAGCAAGTGCATGTTACAAAATCAATGTACAGGGATGCCTGGGTGGCTCAGTGGCTTAAAGCCTCTGCCTTCAGCTCATGTCATGATCCCAGGGTCCTAGGATCAAGCCCCATATTGGGCTCTCTGCTCAGCAGGGAGCCTGCTTCCTCCTCTCTTTCTGCCTGCTTCTATGCCTACTTGTGATCTCCATCTGTAAAAAAATCAATGTACAGAAATCAGTTGGTTTCCTATACACTAACAATGAAAATATAGAAGGGAAAATGAGAGAATTTTTTCCATTTACTATAGCACCAAAAAACCATAAGATAACTGGGAATAAACCTTACCAAAGAGGTAAAGGATCTGTACTCGAGGAACTACAGAACAATAATGAAAGAAACTGAAGAAGACAAAAAAAAAAAAAAAAAAAAAAAAAAGATGGAAAAGCATTCCATGCTCACAGATCAGAAGAATAAACATTAAAATTCCTATGCTGCCTAGAGCAATCTATACTTCCAATACCATCCTGATCAAAAATCCACCAGCATTTTTCAAAGTGCTGGAATAAGCAATCCTAAAATTTGTAGCGAACCAGAAGAGACACCATGCTGCTAAGGAATTGTTGAAAAACATAAACAAACCTGGGGGTATCACGTTGCCTAATTTCAAGCTTTACTACAAAACTGTGATCATCAAGACAACATTTTACTGGCACAAAAACAGACACATCGAACAGTGGAACAGAGTAGAGAGTCCAGAAATGGACCCACAGCTCTATGGCCAAATAATCTTTGTCAAAACGGGAAGAAATATCCAGTGGAAAAAAGACAGCCTCTTCAATAAGTGGTGCTGAGAAAATTGGACAGCTATGTGTAGAAGAATGACCCTCGACCATGCTCTTACTGCATACACAAAGATAAACTCAAAATGAATAAAAGACCTCAACGTGAGGTAGGAATCCATCAGAATCCTAGAGGAGAACATAGGCAGTAACCACTTCGACACAGGTCACAGAAAATTCTTTGAAGATATGTCTCCAAAGGCAAAGGAAACAAAAGGAAAAATGAAATTTTGGGACTTCATCGAGATCAAAAGATTCTGTACAGCAAAGGGAACAGTCAACAAAACAAAGAGGCAACCTACAGAATAGGAGAATATATTCGCAAATGCCACTACAGACAAGGGGTTGATATCTAAGATTTATAAAGAACACCTCAACCTCAAAACTCAAAAAAACAGATAATTATATATTTTTTTTAAAAAATGGGCAGAAGACATTAATAGACACTTCTCCAAAGCAGACATACAAATGTTAACAAACATATGAATAAAGCGGCTCATCCTTATTAGCCATCAGGGAGATTTCATCAGGGAGTTCCTCCAGTACAGATCCTTTACCTCTTTGGTTAGGTTTATTCCCAGGTATCTTATGGTTGGTGGAGCCATAGTAAATGCAATTGATTTTCCAATTTCCCTTTCTGTATTTTCATTGTTAATGTATAGAAAACCAACTGATTTCTGTACATTGATTTTGTATCCTGCACATTGCTGAATTGTTGTATGAGTTCTAGTAGTTTGCAGGTGGAGTCTTTTGGGTTTTCCATATAAAGTATCATGTCATCTGTGAAGAAAGAGTGTTTGACATCTTCATTGCCAATTTGAATACTTTTATTTCTCTTTGTTGTCTGATTGCTGTTGCTAGGACTCTTAACACTATGTTGAACAAGAGTGGCGGGAGTGAGCATCCTTTTCGAGTTCCTGATCTCAAAGGAAAGGCTGTCAGCTTTTCCCCATTAAGAATAATATTCGCTGTGGGTTTTTCACAGATTTGATGAAGTTGAGGAATGTTCCTTCTATCCCTATATTTTGAATGGTTTTAATCAAGAATGGATGCAGTATTTTGTCAAATGCTATTTCTGCATCAATTGAGAGGACCAGGTGGTTTTCCTCTCTTCTCTAATTGATTAATTGTATCACAATCATTTGCGAATACTAAACCACCCCTGCATCCCAGGGATAAACCCCACCTGGTCATGGTGGATAATCTTTTTATGTACTGTTTGATCCTAATGGCTAGGATCTTGTTGAGAATCTTGGCGTCCATATTCATCAGGGATATTCGTCTGAAATTCTCCTTTTTGATGGGGACTTTGCCTGGTTTGGTGGATAAGGGTAATGCTGGCTTCATAGAATGAGTCTGGAAGTTTTCCTTCTGTTTTTGTTTTGTTTTGTTTTGTTTTGTTTTTTAATGAATTTTCAAGATAATCTGAAGAAAGAATATTCAAGAAAATAGGTATTATTTCCTTTGTGAATGTTTGGTAGAATCCCTAGGGAATCCATTAGGTCCTGTGCTCTGTTTTTTTGGGGGGGAGGAGGATTTTGATCACTGCTTCAGTCTTGTTACTAGGTATTAGTCTATTCAGGTTGTCAGTTTCTTCCTATTTCAGTCTTGGAAGTTTATTCATTTCCAGGAATGTATCCAGTTCTGCTAGATTGCTTAATTTACTGGCATAAAACTGTTGATAATTTCTGATGACTGTTTCTATTTCTTCGGTATCAGTTGTGATCTCTCCCCTTTCATTCATAATTTTATTAATTTGGGTCCTCTCTCTTTTCTTTTGGATTAATTTGGCCTTTGTTTTACTGATCTTATTGATTATGTCAAAGAACCAACTTCTTGCTTTTTTGATGTGTTCAACTGCATCTCTAGATTCTATCTCATTGATCACTGCTCTAATCTTCGTTGTTTCCCTTCTTGTGCATGGCATTGGCTTAATTTGTTGTTGATTTTCCGGTGCTTTAAGATGTAAAGAGAGCTATTGTATTTGGGTTTTATCAATTTTTTTTTGAGTGAGGCTTTGATGGCTATCTATTTCCCCCTTAAGACCACCTTTGCCCTGTCCCATAGGTTTTGGACCAATGTGTCTTCATTCTCATTGGTTCCAGGAATTGTTTAAGTTCTTTTGACTTCCTACTTGATCCAAACATTCTTAAGTAGGGTGGCCTTTAGCTTCCAAGTGTTTGAATTCCTTCCAAACTTTTTCTTGTAGTTGAGTTCCAGTTTCAAAGCATTGTGGTCTGAGAATAGGCAGGCAAAATCTCAATCTTTTGGTATTGGTTGAGCCCTAATTTGGGAACCAGTATGTGATCAGTTCTGGATAAAGTTCCATGTGCACTTGAGTGGAATGTTCTGTATATATCTAAGAGGTCTATCTGTTCCAATGTATCATTCAAAGCTCTTATTTCTTTATTGAGTTTCTGTTTGGATGATCTTTCTATTACATGTGGCATGGCATTTTAAGATACCATAGTATTAATTATTCCTATTAATCTGACTATTTTGATTAATAGTTGGCTTATGTAGTTGGCTGCTCCCATACTGAGGGCATAAATATTTACAATTGTTAAATCATCTTGGTGGATAGACCCATTAAGAATGATGTAGTGTCCTTCTGTATCTCTGACTACAGTCTTTAGTTTAAAATCTAATTTATCTGATATGAGAATTGCTATACCAGCTTCCTTTTGAGGCCCATTCGCATGAAAGATATTTCTCCATCCCTTCACTTTCAGTCTGGTTCTATCTTTAGGTTCCAATAGGGTCTCTTTTAGACAGCATATGGTTGGGCCTTGTAAATTTATCCAATCTGCAATCCTGTGCCATTTTATGGGAGCATTTAGGCCATTCAAATTGAGAGTGATTATTGAAAGATACATTTTTATTGATATCATGTTGCCTTTGAAGTCCTTGTTTCTATAGATTGTCTCTGTAAATTTCTGTTATTTGTCACTCTTTGGTTCTTTGTCCTTTGATAGAACCCCCCACTTAATATTTCTTGTAGTGCCAACTTGGTGGTCATGTACACTTTAAATCTTGCCAGTCTTGGAAGCTCTTTATCTCTCCATCTATTTTGAATGTCAGCCTGGCTGGATAAAGTATTCTTGGCTGCATGTTCTTCTCATTTATTGCCCTGAAAATGTCTTGCCAGCCTTTCTGGCTTGCCAGGTTCCTGTGGACAGGTGTGACATTATTCTGATGGTCCTTTCTCTGTATAAAGGGGTCTCTTCCCCCAGCTGCCCTGAAGACATATTCTGATTTTATAAATGAGGAATTTCAAATTATGTGTCTGGAGGTCTTTCTAGCCTCGTCGTTCTTGGATAGTGTCTTCTCTGCCTCTAGGACATGAACACTTGTTTCATTCTCCAGGTTAGGAAAACGTTCATCCAGGATTTATTCACCTATATCTTCTAGTGTTCTCTCTTTCTCCTCCCCCTCATTCTTCCCAATAATTTTGACACTGGATCATTTCATGCCATCATTTATTAGCCCAAGTCTGTTGTCATGGCTTCTAAGCTATTTGTTCCAAGCCTCCTCCTTGTTCTTCTTTTTCCATTGCTTTCTAGACCAGTAAATTGTTCTTCTGCCTTTTTTACTCTAGGTGTTAGAGTATGTAGATTAGATTGGATCTCACTGATAGGATTTTTAACTTCTGCCAGATTTGCTCTCACTTCAGACCTTAGAGATTATATGTTGCCATAAATGGTGTTTGAAAACATAGCTAGTGCCTGGATAATTGTTACCCTGATTTCCATTTCCAACACTTTGTTTATGTTGATATCCAATAGTTCTGTATCAGAGGTCACGATCTCTGAATTTTTCCTCTGTTGGGTTTTCCTTCTTCTAATAATTTTGGTGAGAGCTGGATGAATGGATGTACAGCTGAATATATCCACCACTATCCAGGCAAGGTGCAATCCAGAACATTGCAGAGCTATTGGAAGTCACCATCAAAAAGAAAAGACAAAAAGAAAAAAAAAAAAGGAGAAAGAAAGAGAGGGAGAGAGAAAAAAAGAGAAAGCCCAGCCAAAATGAGCCCACAAGGTAAGATTTATAATGTATATGAACAGCAATGAACAAACAAAAAGACTGAAAAAGTAAATTAGAAAGAAAAGAACCCAGCGAAAATAAACTCCAAGAATAAAATGTATATACCAGAAAGAAAAAAAAAATGATATGCAGAAACACTGTCAGAAGAAAAAGTTAGAAGGTGGTTATAAATCCTCAGTGTGGGTGAGAAATATTATTTTGGTTCTTCCTGGGAGCATCTTGATATCTTTGTTAAAGGACTCAACTTTCCAGAGATAAAGGGAGATTAAAACTGGTTTATATACAGGGATAATATTGAATAGAGAAAAAGGAATACCTTGACGTTTATATCTATATGTATATTTTAAAGAGAAAAAAAGAAAAGAAAAAGAAAAACACATATATATGTATGAAAAAAGTTCACGTTAAAAGGTTATTATGAGGGACGCCTGGGTGGCTCAGTTGGTTAAGCAGCTGCCTTCGGCTCAGGTCATGATCCCGGCGTCCTGGGATCGAGTCCCACATCGGGCTCCTTGCTCAGCAGGGAGCCTGCTTCTCCCTCTGCCTCTGCCTGCCACTCTGTCTGCCTGTGCTCACTCTCTCTCCCTCTCTCTCTCTGACAAATAAATAAATAAAAAAAATCTAAAAAAAAAAAGGTTATTATGAAATATGTTGTATTAAACCTCTAGTTGTAATGGTAAATACATTAATTAAAAAAAAAAAAACAAGAATCCTGATAATGAATTTTTTTAAAAAATGTTATATCTATGAAATTTCCAGGTTTTCGGGAAATACCATTAGCTAATATATTGTTTTTTTCTCCTGATGTTGGAGTTTTATAGTTTTTGGAGACCCTGTGGTGAATGTTTTCTCATTCTTTTGGCTTGCCTTATGGGGAAGGAGCTTGCTGCATTGTTTTTCAGACAGTCTTGCTTGGGCTGAGTGCCCCTGACACGTCTCAAGGGGCTGGGCTCTGTGGGAACTGGTTTTTCAGAGTTTTGTTCTCTGGAGGCTTTTTTTTCCCCCCTTTGGTGGCTTTTTGGAGGTTTAGTTGAAAGCAAACTGCACCCAGGTTTCTGCCTCAGAGAGAAACCTCAGTTGGCTCCCCTCTGTGGTCCATAACACATAGACTTCCCTCCCCGCAGCAAACTTCACTGAACAGCACAACCTCCCACAATCAGTGCACTCCCCCAGGCACTGTCTCCGTGATCATCAGAGGTGACTGCTTGTCTCATCACCCCCCTTGCCACTGAAACTGTGAGTGATATTGGTCCAGGGAGACCCCTTCCAGAGTCTGCCTTTGCCAGGACTACTGTCCAGGCCCAAGGCAGGGTGCGTTCACACCCCAAGTTCAAGCAGTTCATGGGAGGCTGCCATTGAGGGATCCTAACCAGAGATCATGCAGCGTTCTCTCAGGCATGGGCTGGAATAATTCAGACCCTTTGACCAGTGACAGAAAGCCACGGTCCTAGAGAACACCAGCTGGTGCTCACACAGTCTCTCTCACACATGGGCGATAGTGCACTCAGACCCCACAGTCAATGCAGGGCATGAAGAGCGTGGAAGTCTGTGGGCTTAGAAAGCACCAACAGGAGCCAACACCAGACTCTCACGTGTGGGCAGGAGTCCACCCAGCCAAGTGGTAGTGCAAGTAGCAGAAAGCTGGGGGCTCAGGGACCACGGACTGGATGCTCTGCCCACTCTTTCAGGCATGGGTTGTTGTCAGTAGTGGCCATCCTGGGTCTGTGGGATTAGGCCATGTTCATGACTGCCTGATTCCATCAGTTTCCCCTTAAGATTTTTTGCTCTTTTTGAGTTCTTTTAACCAGACTCCAAGTTAATGCTGGTCCCCTACCACAGGGCACTTTCATATTGGGGTATTACTTTCCAATGGGGTTGCTTCTGGTGACTCCCTCCCTGTTCTGGTTATGTTCTGATATCAGTCTGAGCATCCCCACTCTGCTTTACCTCTCAACTGATGTCCTCTGCTCTCATAGAGGTCTAGACGTGTATAATCTTACATCTCAGACTGATTTCCTAGATGTTCAGAGTGTTCTGGTAGATATATAGCTCAATTTAGGGGACTGGTTGAAACAGGGTCTCCTACTTCTCCTCCATCTTGTCCCTCCTTCCCAAAGACACTATTTAATGCTCAGTTCACTATCACATTGAGAAAGTTATGGGAGTTTAAGATTCATTCTATCTTGAAAATAATGAAATTCTGGGACACTAGCTAAGGGAAAGGAAGAGGAAGTAAGCATCATTTTTGACCACCTAGAAATTATCCAAGTTCATAATTTTATTTTCAAGTTCTTTTCTATGATGAATCAGAAGTGTTCCCATAAAAAGCTAAACTTTCTACTATGACAACTAGATTCTTTACTGTATTGCCTAGAGGCAAAAATTACATAAATATCATTACCTTGAAAAATAAATCTTACTTTATATAACATGCTTTTTAGGTTAAAAACAAGGTATATTTTTGGTAAAATATACAGTCTTACTATTATAATAAAAATACTATTTGTACTACAAAGAAGAAGTACAAACTTAAACAAGTATATTTGATCCAATTCTATTTACACCATGAGAAAGCACTCATACACTGTATTTTAACTGAGGTTTTATAAAAGTCAGGAACTTTGTTGCACAGGCAGAAATTCTCAAGAATTTTTTTTTTCTTTCCTCTCAAGGAAGAAATCCAATTATACTTTTTCTTAAGAAGCTGCCCATGAGAAATTGGAAGGGGAGGTGAACCATGAGAGACTATGGACTCTGAAAAACGATCTGAGAATTTTGAAGGGGTAGGGGGTGGGAGGTTGGGGGCACCAGGTGATGGGTATTGTAGAGGGCACGGATTGCATGGAGCACTGAGTGTGGTGCAAAAATAATGAATACTGTTATGCTGAAAAAATAAAAAAAAAAATAAAAAAAAGAAGCTGCCCATGAAATTATTACTCTACCTCTAAAGTAGCCCAACGAGAAAATAAGTAAAGCATTTATGTTTCAGTTGGGAACCAAATTGGAAAGGGTTCTACTATTTACAATTTCAATCACTAAATTAACAATAAATGTATAATCTGGTAACATTCCAACATTCAGATAACATGACCTTGAAAACCATGATGTTTCCCTGACATTGGGTTTGCAAAAAGATCTGGAACCTTAACTGTTAATATTATACCAGTTATATATAACTTTTTCAACAGGTGAAGTCAATGAAAAAGTCAGGATGATTGTAGGGCAGATTAATATGGGGTGGAATGAAAATGCTTAGCGTCAAAAAATTGTATCTTCTTAGTCATGATTTAACTTCAAATAAAACTTAAATATAAAACATGCTTTTAGGGGCACCTGCACGGCTCAGTTGGTTAAACATGTATCTTTGGTTCAAGTCATGATCCTGGAGCCCAGTGTCTTGTCAGCCTCCCTACTTGGTGGGGAGTCTGCTTTCTCCCTCTCCACTGCCCCTACCCCTACTCATTCTCTCTTTCAAAAAAAAAAAAAAAAAAGAAGTGAACTCTTTAAGACATGTTTTTAGTGAAGATTTCCTAAAGCAAAACAAAATCTGATCAGTGCAATATTTGATAAGGCTAGTATAAAAATATTTCTGAAAATCATAAATGCTTCAGATAGAGGTTTTAGAGATGTTGGCACATCGCTCCTAAATTTAAGGCATTGAAAATACTTTGAGGGTACCACTTTAAACATTGCCCTAATCAAAATCTTGGACCGGTTCTCATATAAGAACAAGATGTTCTATAAAATCAGAAAATCAAGAGAAGTACTTCAGTATTCGAAGTGGACATGGGATCCATATTTGAAGCTAAAATGTCAACCTGATAAATTATCAAGCACGTGTGGAAATGGATACCCATTCTAACAAGTGGCAATGTATTGTTTAATAAACTTCAATGTTTCAAACAGGCTCTGCCATTTAATAGCTCTGACTTTGGGCAAGTTACATAATGTCTTGAACCTCTTTTCCTATGGAAATTAAGAACAAGCAGTACCTCATAACCCATTGTGGATAAAAGGCCATAGTAAAGACTAATTCTATAACAAGTTTCCTTCCTTTTGATCTGTGTTGTTTCCAAACCACCTAATGTCTGTGTTTCTCTAATAATATTTTTATCTTCTATTCCATTTTCCCCCACAAATACAAGTTCCAATGAAGATATTTCCCCAAGCCCACAATACTTCTTCCTTCAATTGCCGAAGAACACTCCAAAGGGCTGGAACGTATCTTTGTCTTCCTGAGGAATTTCCCTCGATTTTATCAAGATGTATTGGAAAGAATAGAATGGCAAACCAATTCTGAAATCCAAGCGGGGAGACACCATGAAAACAAATGACACATACATGAAATTCAGCTGGCTGACTGTGATTGGAGTGTCAATGAATAAAGAACACAAATGAATCATCAAACATGAGTGTAATAATGGAAGGATTGATCAAGAGATTCTTTATCTTCCAATAAACAAAGGTATGTGCTTATAGTAAAAGATATAACCCCCTAGAAACTTTTTTTTTCCACCAAAGGGAATACTGTACCTTTCTGTCAAGTATTAATGGAAAACAAAAGACTAGAAGACTTTATTTCATGTTGATGCTTTTAACAGTAGCATAAATGTCCTGTTACATGTCCCCATGGAATCAAAATTGTATAGGCTTTGGATCATACAGAGAAAATGAAAAAGACAAAATTACTTGCCCTTTCTCCCTTTAGTTTTGTCCTCCAAAATATTAAGGTCACAGTGATTTTTTTAGGGTCACTGTATGCATCTCATGAAACAATATACATGAAAACACTTAGCAACCTCACACACAATAAACTCACAAAAGAGAACCATTTTTGATGACCTTACTTGGTCAGGAAATAAGAACAATTAGACATCTTTCAGGAATATTTTACTCAGCATTCAAATTCCCTCTCATTTCAATCTCGCTCTACGCAAAGTATAAATCATAAACAATAAGACAAAGGCAACAAAATGCTGTTCAGTTCTTGGAGTCACATTGCAGCTCTACAGAAAATAATAATTTGGGTGCAGAGGTTTTAATATGGTCTTTGGTTTCTCAAATTTAGATTATATATATTACTGTAAGGTGAAATTTCAAGTGAAGATTGGGTGAGTCTAACGTGTCTATTTTTCCATTGTACACAAGGAATGTATTCCTTGCCATTGGTAAATGCTGCTCATCAAACATTATTATAGTTGTAGTATGTGCCAGGTGTGGGAGGGATGCAGGATGAACTACTGTCCCAAGGAGGATCACTACAGTAAGGCCAATATACTTTTCCTAATCACTCAAGGTTATTTGTGATTCAGGCATGGTATCCCAAATTAACCTCATTGGTGCAGACACTGGTCATATTTAGAACGTTTGTGCAGACAGCTGAATGTTCCCTGGACAGGCAGTGGAACGGTAACTCACCAGACTCAGAAGTCAACTCCTAAGCATTAACATCATAGATTAACACTCCAGAGAGCCCATGAGAAGGAATTTTTGTTTGTATGTTTCCCTGTCCTTAAAGAGCATTTTTCAGCGGTGGGTGGAAAGCACATAACAAGGCATGTGAAGAGCTTTCTATATAGAAGTCTAAAATTTTAAAGTCAGTCTTCATCTTCTTGGGTCTGTTAAAAAGAAATCCATAGAGATGCCTGGGTGTCTCCATTGGTTAAGCATCTGCCTTGTGCTCAGATCATGATCAGAGTGTCCTGGGATCAAATCCCACTGGATCCCTGTTCTTCTCCCTCTGTCTGCTTCTCCTCTTGTGTATTTTCTCTCTCTCTGACAAAAAATAAATAAATAAATAAATAAATAAATAAAATCTTAAAAAAAAAAAAAAAAAAAAAAAAAAAAAAACTACAGACCCAAAATGGCAACCTTTAACGTAAGGCCCAGGTCAGTAAACCAAAACTTACTACCTAACTCAAGTACAATTTCAACCCCCAGAAGAGACCTTTCAGCAGTGAACATGGGAGTTTCCTGTTCAGCCTCAGGAAGATTCCTGATTGATCCCTTCCATTTGTCTTAGAAGGGAAATAATACCTAACACAATGAATTTTTTAAAAAAAGATTTTACCCATTTATTTGATGGCAGAGACCGCAAGTAGGCAGAGAGGCAGATGGGGGGGGGCAGTTTCTCTGCTGAGCATAGAGCCCAATGTGGGGCTCCATCCCAGGACCCTAAGATCATGACCTGAGCCAAAGGCAGATACTTAACATACTGAGCCACCCAGGAATCCCACAATGGACTTTTTGTTAATGATTTCCTTTTTTCTCCTTTTCCTTTGTTGTAATGCTTTGGAGCTCACCTATACTTGCAAGGTGGGATGATGCCTCACTCATGAATTGATTGATTAATACAGCCTTTGTATCCTTAACACTTACTTGGTTGAATTTTTGTTATTTAATAAATTTGGAGGCAACAACAAGATCAGAAGTGGATTTCCACGGACATTCAGACACAATGAGAAACACGTGTGCGAGCCTGAGTCCTTCGTGTTCCCTGTCTTTCCTGCTATTTTCAAGTCCTGTGGATGAGTTCCTCTTGGTTCTGAGCTCCCCTCACTTTCTATTCAGGCTCCGGATCTTAATAGGCTTTCAGGTCAGCGTGGGCTGCCCAAGGATCCCAGCTGGGCTGGCGTGTTTGTCTAGAGCTCTATTGAGCTCGCATATTTGCCCAGAGCCCAATTGAGCTGACAGAAACGTCTGCCCCGAGCCAAGCCCCTAAGCTTTCAGATCCCAGTTCCCTGGGTATAATCCAAGCATGGTTCCAGGGAGAATTGTTGGTGCACACAGAGCCTTCCTTGCCCAGAACACAGTGCTATCTTTACTGCCCATACACGAAGGTGTACATTATAGTTTGTCTTTTTTTGTTTGTACATAAAGACTACTCCTAATAAGGATTTCAGAGGCAGAATAACCTACAAAAGCGGAAGGCATTGGTCAAGCATTTAAAAGCTATTAGAGTCCTTACCACCCCAAGAAGATCACCCTGATATGATAAGTTGGGCAGGGAATGGGTAGGCAGGACACTAGGTCAGCCATTAACCTCAAGAAAACTCATGTACTGAGAGCTAACACTGTAACACACACACACAATCCCCAAATCCAGGACACATCCATGCAACGTGTTAGCTCTGCTCAGTGAAGTCTAGCTCCTAGGAACTTAAGTTATGATGAGTCAAGCTCACCACCTTCTAGTACCCCTGCTTATTGTACAACTAACAACTATTTTCCCAAATGGTCCAGATATCTAGCAAAAATGGCAAGATCCTACTAAGCTTCTTTTGTGTCCTAAGGAACGGGCTTGGTAACTGTCAGGTTGGAGATCTAAAAATCAGTCCTGACAGAAGTGTGAACTACAACTTATTTGTTGATATATAGCTGGGTATAAAGGGATGTTGATTCCATTAGTGGCTAGTTTTCATTCTGCTGTCAGCCCTCAGGACAATTAGAACCTAGAAATACGATGTCCAAAATGGGGAAATTGCCAATTAGATAACAGCACTTAAGAAATGCACTTAGAAGCATGCATTCTCCATTTAAGCAAACTAAGAAACCTCTGTTAATTGGCAAAAGTAGTCTATAAAATGTTTCAAAATTCCAAGGTTATTCAAACATTCATTGTAAAAGTTTAATGAAAAATTAAAGGTTGGAGAAGTACCTAAAACAGAAAAACCTAATGAAGACTGATATAACTCTTCGTGCTCCCATTTTTGCTCCTTTGAGCATTCATTCTAGTCTGAATTGTTTTTCCACTCTGCAGACTACACAGCCAAAAACAGATGTCTGCCATGGTCATGGGCTTCGACACAGCCCAGTATCTACCTTCATGAGAGGGCCCCTAAATGAGCTCCTCCCAGAGCTGATGAACCTGGATGATTTCTGGAAAGCTACTATATAGGTAAAATACTATACCTTCAAACAGCCAAGTGGAAATTCTAGTAAAGTCCAGGGCCCACAGAAGGGGTCCTGCAAAAACTGGCACTGTAGAGGGATGGTTACAAACCCTTAGCAGAATTAGCTCCTTCCACATCTCTCTGTCTGCAGTGCTTGATACAGAGAGGATAATAAAATTTCATATTGTCCCATCCTTCCAAGTCCAGACCCATTCCTATGGATCCCTTCTCTCACAGAGATAGGCTATTGCCTCCTCTGCATCCTGCATACTTGCTCTTAGCTTTCTGCCTGCTGGGGACCTGCGGCTGGTTTGTTCCTTCCTTTGGCTCTCACTGTGAGTGACTCTGGATCTTGGGAGAGAGTATCTTTGCACCCTCTTTGGGAACCCATCTTATACCCCCAAGTGGGGTCATTCCATACTGCCAAAAATCCTTAAAATTCAAATTATGCACCCAGAGGGAAGGAAGCAAATTGAAGCTCATATGCTGGATGGGTTGGATCAACATAGGATGTCATTTCATGCAAATATAAGTCTGTGAGTCATTGAGAGCAGCGGTCCTCACAAATCTGAACAGAACTGTAAATGTAGCTCTTTCAGCAATTCAAAGTACCCCTCTTCCGTTTCCCAATCTCCCAACTTCTCCTGCTTATCAAAGGGGGCTTATAAAAGATTAGCTTTTTTTCTCCTTAAAGTTATACATCTTATCGTATCTTTGAAATATAAAACCAACCTACAGATACCTGAGACTGAGGGAATAAAAGGAAAGATACCTTTTGAAAATAAAAACTGCTAATAATACATAAATATAAAATACAAACTGCTAAAGGGCTACTGTGCCTAAATTCTAGCATAGTCTCCTTCATATTCCAGGGACACATACAGATCTTAACGTTTTCTCCATACATGTTAGTGACTCTAGGCTCCATGCAGTGGTCTTTGTGTCTACAAATATATGTTGTCAATGTGAGATATTTTTCTCAATGGATGGATATTGCTCAAATTAATTTGTAGAGAACCCTATCTCCTTGGATTAGATACAAGTACTTGTAAGGATTGGGCATTCTAAAACTGTCAGAAAGATAAAAACTAACCTAAATGTGTTTCAAATTCATATGATCTGGGCAAATAGACTTGGCTTTAGTTATCAGCACTAAAAATAAAACTGTCATGTAGATGTGATCTGCATCAGCACTAAAAATAAAACTGTCATGTTGATGTCAAGTAGATGTGATCTTTATTCAAAATTAAAAAAAATAGCTTGGAAGAATGACAAGCTTTTATGTTTCCTAATTTTTTTTAATTTTTATTTTAATTAATTTTTATTTTATATTTTAAAATTTTATTTTAATTCCAGCTACTCAACACACCATGTTATATTTGTTCCATGTGTACAATACAGTGATTCAACACTTCCATCCATCACCTGTGCACATCAGGACAAGCACAACCTGCAATCCTCATCTCCTACTTCACTGATCCCACCCCATGTCTCACACGATTTTTATAAGTAATCTCAGTGAAACTGTTAGGAACAAGTTACATTGAATCGATGTAAATAAAATGATATATTTTAGATCAAGTCTTAGTCTTCCAAATCTTTTTGGTAAACTAAAACTTTAATGTTTTGGTGAGTTAGGTCAATGGTTAAATGAAATTACTTTCATTAAATATCTAGATCATTACTAGGTAAGATAATACTAAGTTATTAGTAAATGAACATGAGATTATCTCCTTTTGGTTACCTTATTGTGAAGAAACTGGGCTTGTTTTTAAATGCATTCTGTGATTTCCTGGAAGATTGTTTAATGAAGAAGCACATATTTCAGCAAATTATGAAATACATTCATAAATTTCCCAGCCTAAAGAATACTTGTTCACAGTTCACAGCTGCTTTTTTAAAAATGAAAGTTTCCAAGGGTTAAGAATTCTAACTTATGTAATGAAGGCTACTGAAAATAAGAAAAAACAACTCAGAATGCAAAGAAGGTAAGATGTGTGTTTTTCATAAGTAAAGGAATGAAAAATGGAAATCCTTCCCCCATCCAGGGGAAAAAAGAAGGGAATTTTGTTTTAGAGCAAAGCTGGTTACCTAAAGAGGGTAAACTCAGGACAAAAATCTGAATGTAAAGCCTTCTAAAAAGGGAATATTTGAAAAGGAATGATATGAGTGGTCAGGACAGTCTAAGGTTGGAATGAAGAATTTTCCAATCAAGAGTAAGATGGTAAAACATCAGAATTTGGGCTGCCTGGTAGCTCAGTGGGTTAATCCTCTACCTTTGGCTCCTGTTGTGATCTCAGGGTCCTAGGATTGAGTCCCGCATAGGGCCCCCTGCTGGGCGGGGATCCTGCTTCCTCCTTCATCTCTCTCTCTCTCTCTCCCTCTCTGCCTACTTGTGAACTCTCTCTGTCAAATAAATAAACTCTTTAAAAAATCAGAATTTGGTTTCCCTTTCTGAAGAGAATGAAGGATTTTGTGGTTTTTTTTTTTTTTTTTTTTTTTAATTTTCTTCGGAATATTAACCCTCTTAAGTCTCTTTGACCTGGAACATCCCAAAGGATTTGCTAAATTAATTTAGTTTATTTGATATGTTAAATTACATGGGAAACATTATCAAATAAAACTTCCTACTAAGTTATTTTTTTTCTATTATAGTTGTAAGATTGTGGCACATGTAAATAAGGCCATTCCAGTTCCACAAAACATGGCTTTTCATTGCCAGATGCAGGCCATCCTGATGTCCTTGTAACATGGCACCTGTTTTCTTCTGAATTGGAGAGAAGAATGTTGGTAAATAATGGGAGTGTTTTAGAGAAAGAATCAGGCAAAAGGAAAACCAAGACAACCACTTGGTGCTTCCCAGATCCCTGGCAAAACCAATTTTTCTTCTTATTATTTTTTTTCATTCCTTCACCCACAATTGGGCATTTAAGATGATTCAAATGATAAATGGACATCAGTAGGAAGCCTTCTAAAGCAGAAAAAAAAATGTTTACTAGTGGTGTCTAACTTGTCAGGTCCATAATCCAGAACAACTTTTTGTCTCCAGAGCTTTCAGGCCTCATTCCTTTGGACTCTTTGAACACCTGCAGCTGGGTTCATTCCACTGCCACTTAGTAGGGTTTGTAATATACCCTTGTTGCTGTTTCTGTATTTTCTACATCAGTTAAAGCCTTTCCCTGCCAAGAGGCTGATGATTGCACTATGGCAAAGACCCTGTTAAAAATTGGTTTCTCCCTTGGGGCACACTTTCTGTGATCTCCAGTGACCAGGGCAAATATTTCACTGGGCAAATCACAGGAGCCTTTAGGATATCCTTGCACACTTCATTGAATTGTCTCAGTGTACAACCTTTTACTGACCCATTGTGTTGCATGCTGGACTATCCAACTACTGTAAGTCTGTGATTTCCAGTGCTCAAGCCTGCAATCAAGAGGTACTGGAAGACTTCCTAGATCACAGTTAAAAAGATCCTCTCCATCACAGTTTACAGCCTGGTGATTAAGTATTTGAGATACATCATTAGATGAAGACAGCCCTTGAAAGCCAGTAAAAGAGAGACTTTACTAAATCTCCTTCTCAAAAACTCAAAGGTATTGACCCTCTGGTGCACATCTCACAGCTACAGAAGTCTGCACCTGACACCTGGTCCTACACAGACACTTGATATTCCTGAATCTACTTGGAAGAAAGTGAAATAGCTGACATCTAGGTAGACCATACTCACCCAAGACAATGGATCAAGACTCCAAGCTTTGACCAAACATGTGATCCTTTATCTCCTTTCTCTTTCCCTTTATTCTGGCTAGTCCTGGAAAGGTAACACCCTCATCTGTATTGTCCAGTTTATTAGTACTGCAGTATCCTCTGGAATTTAGAGCCTTTTATTTCAGGCTACCAGAAAATTCAACCCTGGTCTGAAAATTACTCAAGCTAAATAAGGCATTTCATTGGTTAACTTCCCTACATTCATGTTCTGAGTTAGAAGGGAACTACCAGGAAAAAATGTGTTCCAAGATTCATGCCTTTGGCTGGCCTTACTTCCCTGGTTAGAGATAAACGTAGATGGAGTATGACCAAGATCTCTTCCTTCATTCTCTAATTTTTTGCAGATCCCCTTGCCAAAGCAATGTCTGCCTAAAAGAATCCTTACACTCTGGTCAAAGGAGTTCTTGAAAAAAAGATAGCCCTTAGTTATCTCTTTGCTGAGCAAGGCTGGGTCTGTGCTGTAGATAACAGCATGTGCTAAACCCCAATGAACAGTTCTGGGGGAAGTTGAAGCCCAATAATGTCAGATTACTAAGAAATCCACGTGGCTTAAAAGAGTGACTCCTGGGCGCCTGGGTGGTTCAGTGGGTTAAAGACTCTGCCTTCGGCTCAGGTCATGATCTCAGGGTCCTGGGATCAAGGCCCGCACTGGGCTCTCTGCTCAGCAGGGAGCCTGCTTCCTCCTCTCTCTCTGCCTGCCTCTCTGCCTACTTGTGATCTCTGTCTGTCAAATAAATAAATAAAATCTTAAAAAAAAAAGAGTGACTCCTTCAGCATGGCCTTTCTTACTCATTTGTTTTTAACTGCTTTGAGTCTTGGAGTACATAGCCTCAAATTGCACTTCAAACATTGGGAATTATCTTGTTTATTGTAATCAATATAATCTGTGTGGTGCTTTATGTTTTATCAAAAGCTCTAAATACAAATTCAGAGACACTAACCTGTACACAAATGATCTTTCTAAGACTAGAACATCAGATAAACAAACAAACAAAAAGAAGATCATGGCCAACTCCAAAATTGTAAGCCTGCAGTGGTGACCTGTGAACATCACTAGGGTTAATCAGAAAGGTCAAGAACTCTGAATACTACACTGTGGAACAACAAGTACTATGAGCACTTCAGAAAAGTTTCTGAGAGTGGTGTTAAAGACTTCAATTTAGAGCCCATGTCTCAATTAAGTTGAGAGTCTGATCAAAAGTTGGGGTTGTTGAAAACAACAGGTTTAAAATGCCCTCACATGACTTAAGGCCCTAAGTTGGTTAGCCAAGACTTAATAAGGACCCAACTGCGGTTGCAACATCCAGAACTATATAACCTTTAGCCAGCCCAGCTGGGAATTTCCTGGTCAGTGGTAGGAATTCTACTGAGTGTCCTCCTATGTTTCCCTTAGGAGGGCGATCTTGTCTAAAACAATGGATTCCTGGCTGATTATGTTTTGTTTTCTCTCTTGATGTCTTATTTTTAAGATGTGTTTATTTGTGGGGGGGGATCAGAGGGAGAGGGAGAGCAAAACACAAACAGGATCTGTGCTCAGCACAGATCTCTGTGAAGGGCTGGATCCCAAGACCCTGAGATCAGGACCTAAGCCAAAGCCAAGAGTGTGACACTCAACTGACTGCACCACCCATGTACTCCATCTCACAGGCTATCTTGGAAGTCTTTTCTTTCTTGTGGCCATTTGGAGTGCCCCTCTATCTACTGGATAGGATACTACCCAAGTCATTAGTAGATCAATTAATACTGCCTATTAGGTCTTAAAACTTACTGGGTTGCATTTGTCTTATTTCACAGATTCTTATTTTGTGCATTTACCTTTGCTTACCTTTTATATACCATAAACATTTACCTTTGCTTTCACCTGGCCTGTGATGATGATCCCAGGAAATTATGTCAGTGAAAATGCTTGCTGTGGAAAACATAACGAGGGTGAATTTATTCATATACTTATGTTAATGTACATCTTATACTAAAAGTAGCATATGTATGATCACAGAGTCAGCCCCAAGGTTTCAGTTCTACTGCTAACAGAGAGCAAAGCATAAATTTAATATAACCACTGGGCTATGTGTGCTGTTAAGTTTTGATTTTTCTGGTGATCAGAGAAAAATAAAATGGAGTGTTATGTTCCCCAATGAGCATTGGGTAAGGGAGAAGTTCTTGTTTATGATGTATTTCACTTGACACTTATTTCTCTAATGAGTATCTCCCAAGGTCTTCTCATACAACAAAGCTAATGAGGGCATTTCTGTTCATGCAATTCCACAGTGGACATCTAGTGCTGGTTTTTGGAGCTTTTTTTTCTTTTAGTTTTAGAAAAAATCTTGTTCATATGTATATACACTATACATGAAAGCCCAGAACAGTGAGTGATTCTGAAGAGAAATAAAACTCATCTTTTCCATGATTTTGTCCAGGCTTTTTTGAGAAAGAGCACCTAGACACATATACACATTTTATTATGCAAACTGTTCCCTTAATGTCTGTATGTCAATCGATGCATGATGTTAAAAGATATTTATTTATCTTTTTTTACAGTTAAAATGTTCATTCCAGTTAGTTAACTTGAGATTATATTATTTTTAGGTGCACAATATGATGAACAAAGTCACTGTATGGAAAAGAAGGAGACATTAAAAGCACTTTAAATTTAGCTCTTTGGGCTATTTTAACACTTAACATTATTATGCTAACATTTTCCTTCTTGGGATTTACCCCCATGCCTATACCTCCAACCCACTTCCAGAACACACCTGCTGCCAGTCCCTATGCAGAAATTCTCTTAGGGCCAGTCTCCCACTGATGATTTCCTGGGCATGCCAGTGACGTCAGAGCAGCCAGGCAGCCCCTGGGCAGCAGTAGGGTGGTACGGTGGGCCTGCATGGGAGACGCGAAGGTGGGGTGGGAAGGAGCAGCGGGGAGGGGAGGCAGGAACAAGAGGCATGCAGTGAGGCAGCAGGGGCAACAGAGGGAACAGCGGGGAAGCAAAGTCACTGGGTTACGGTCACAACGACATTGGGGTTGTGCAGTGGGGTGGCAGTGGCGTTGGCAGGGCACAGTGTGTCAGCAGCAGAGTGGGAGGTGTAGCAGGACAGTACTTGAATGGGGGTTAATGGTGGGGGGCGGGCAGGACCAGTAGGGCGGCAGTCTCATTGTAGTGGAGCATGGCAGCAGCAGCAGGGCAACCAAGGAAGGGGCAGTTGCCTTGTAATTACTGGCAGCAAGACCAGGTCAGCGGTTGGTGGGGCAGGGAGGGGGTCAGGGTCAGGGTGGCAAGAAGGGGCGACATGGAGAGTAGTTGGAGAGGGCTGCAGTGGCGATGGGGGGATGTGCAGTGGGACAGCAAGACATTGGGGTGCGGTAGCTGTGATGGGCGGGGTGTGGCAGTGGGAATCAATGACAACTCAGTGGGGCAATGGGGCCATCATGACATGGGGTAGTAGGTGGGGCCGTGGGGCTGCCCAACTGGGAGGATGTGGCAGCCAGGTAATGACCCTATGGTAGGGGGCGCGACCCATGGGGGAGGGAGCAGGGGTCACCAGAGGCAGGTGAGGGGACACCCAGGCGGTAGTGGCACAGGGAGCGGTGGAGGGCCCGTGGTGTTGGGGGAGCTGTGTGACAGCCAAGTGGAGCAGCCCTGCAGCGACTATGGGGGGTGCATGGAATTCAGGCAGCAGCAACTGGCAGTGGGGGTGGGACCAGCCCAGAGGCAGTGGCTCTGCAGTAGCAGCAGGCGGGCGTGGTAGGCGTGCCCGGAGTGCACTTCCTGGGGGTGGGGAAGCAGCAGTTAGGCAGGCGTGGTGAGCGGGCCCAATGTGCACGTCAAGGGGGCGGGGTGCCGAAGCACAGCAGAGGTCAGGGGCACAGGGCAGCCACAGAGCGGTGGCAGCTGAGGTAAGGTGGGCAGTGTGAGGGGCACAGAAGGGTGGCAGCGGTGCATGTGGCAGTAACAGTGTGATCTGTGCGGGGAGGGAGGCAGATATTCAGGGTGGAAGTAGCGTGGTAATATACCTGGCAGCGGGGAGGCAACAGAGCAGGGGGAGGGAGAAGCCGTTAGGCAGTCGCGTGTGGTGGGAGGCGGAACCAGCCAGGCGTCAGTGGGGCGTCAACGTCATGGCACGGTGGGCATGGCTGCATGGGCCTGAGGAGTTGGCAGCCAGGATATAACACTGAGGAAGCGGGATGGGATCACAGTGGAGGGAACAAGGGTCATCAGAGGCAGGGATGGGGACAGGCAGTAGTGGCATTGGGTCTAGTGTGAGCTGTGTGGCACCTGGTGGAATCTAGGTGCCAGCAGAGGGCGTGAGAGGGTTGAAGCAGCCCCAGGCAGCAGTGCAACAACAGTTAGGATGGAGTGGTGGGCGGGCCCATGGTTCAAGTCAATGGGGCGGGGCAACAGCAGCAGGGCGTTCATGTTGGGCGAGTCCATTGGGCACATCAAGGGGGCGGGGCTTCAACAGTTAGGCGATCGTGATGGGCACGCACATCGTGCATGTCAAGGGGCCGGGACATCAAAATTAGGAGGATGTGGTGGGCGGGCCCATCGTGCAGGTCAAGGGGGCGGGGCAGCAACAGTTAGGAGGGCGAGGTGGGTGGGCTCATCATGCAGGTAAGGGTGAGGGGGAGCAACAGTTGGGAACCCGTGGTGGTCGGGCCAATAGTGCAAGTCAGTGGGTCCGGGTAGTAGTAGTTAAGAGGGCGGGGTGCGCAGGTCCATCATACATATTAAGGGGATGGGCAGCATCAGTGGGGCAGGTGTGGTGGGCGGCCCACAGTGCACATAAAGCGGGCGGGGAAGCATCAGTGGGGCAGGCGTGGTGGGCGGGCCCTTTCTGCACGTCAAGGTGGCGGGGCACCAAAGCACAGTAGAGGCTGGGACACAGGGCAACAGCGGAGGGGCGGCACCAGTGGTAAACGGGGTTGTGGGGGGGTACATCAGGGTGGTAAGGGTACATGTGGGGGGCAGCCAGATGGTGGCAGCGTGAGGGTGGCAGGGCCCGGGCGTGTGAAGCAGTAATGCACGTGGCCGCAGCCAGGCAACAGAGCAGGGGGAGGGGGAAGCAGCTACTTGGTCATGGCGGGTGGAGTGGAGGGACCAGCCCCACATCAGCAGGACGTCAGTGTCATGGTGTGGCGAGCAAGGCTGCCAAGCTCCATGGAGGCGAGAGGTGGCAGAGAGGTTAGAAAACTCAGGGGGTGGGGCCAGCGGGGGAGGGTGTGGGGGTGTCACCAGGCAGCACTGGTACAGGGAGGGGGAGCTTCTTGTGGTAAGGGGAAGCTGCGTGACACCCTAGTGGGGCAGCCGAGTGGCACCTGTGGGGGCATGGAATATAGGCGACAGGGCAACATAGGGAGTGTGGGACCAGCCCTGAGGCAGCAGCACAGCGACAGCTTTGCTGGCTTACTGGGCCTGCTCATACTGCATGCCAACAAGGCGGGGCAGCTAAGCACAGCAGAGACCATGGGCACAGGACAGAGGCGGCGCGGTAGTAAGGGGGCCTTGGGGGGCACAGCAGGGTGGCAGGGGTGCATTTTTGAGGGGGGAGCAAGCTGGTAGCAGCAAGGGGTGTGGTGGACGTGCTGGTCAGCCACATGCTTGGCAGATAGGAAGCATCGGAGTGGGGGGAGGGGAGTAGCTAGGCAGTAGTGTCGCTTGGGCCTGGGCAGGACTAGCTGGGTATAAGTGGGATGTCAATGTCATGGCATGGTGGGTCAGGCAGTAAAGCAAGGGCCTGGCTTTGCTGGGTTTGGTGCATGTCTACAGGGTGGGACCACTGATAGCAGAAGCAGTGGGGACCCAATGGATAGGCAATGGTTGCTGTAAGTGGGAGCACAGTGGACGGGGGTGCAGCATGGTAGGAGCAACTCATGTTGTGGGGGCAGCCTGGTGGTATCACTGCGGGGAAGGTGGAGTAGGACTTGTGGGGCAGCCAGCAGTGTGGCAACAGGGGTAGGGAATCAGGAAGGCTCCAGAGTGGGGTGCAGGGGTAGCACTAGGTGGTAGCTGCAGGGAGGGGGGCTGGAACAGCACGGAGGGAGCATGGCAGGTGGGGCAGGCATGCAAGTCAACAGGGCAGGGCTGCGTAGGGCTGGGCTATGAAGACCAGCAGCAACGGAACACAGGGCAGCAGCAGGGCATAGGGTAAGAGTGGGACACAGGGCAGCAGCAGATCAGAAGCAGGGTGGCAGTAAGGGGCAAAGACAGTGAGGGGAGGGGATTGGTAGTGGGGGTGTGGGGCACCCAGCAGGGTAGAGGTGCGGGGAGAGCGCAGAGGGATGGTAGCAGCAATGTGGTGGGGCAGCAGTACAGTAATGAGCATTGTGGTGGGCAGGGTGGGGCAGCGTGGCTGCACAGGTGCATGTGGGGTGGCAGGCGGGTGGTGGCGTTGGGAGAAGGGGGCACGGAACCAACGGGGAGGCAGCAGAACAGCAACTGCAGAGGAAGGGCATGAAGAGCGGGGTAGGGCCTTAATGTATGTCATTGGGGACTGGACAGTGAAGGTCAGCAGTGGCCTGGGACACAGAGCAGAAACTTAGCTACAGAGCAGTGGTAAGGTGGACAGTATGAGGGATGTGCTGCGGATGACAGGGTCATGAGGCGGGGCACCCAGGAAGTAGCAGCATTGGGAGAAGGCTGGGATGAGTGAGGCGGCAGCAGCAGGTCAACGGGGAGGGATGCTGGAGGCACTGGAGCAGGGATGGGGGTCGACAGGCTGTAGCATTTCGGGGGTGTTTGGTGGGACCAGCAGGGAAAGAGCATCAGGTTAATAGCTGTGTGGGCAGGGCAGGGGCTCTGCACAGCTGCAGCAGCAAGGGGACAGTATGCAGTGAAGAAATGGCAGTGGGGGGCAGTGAGACAGCAGTGAATTGAGGAAGGCAGTGACTTAAGGAAGTCCAGTTGGATGGCAGCAGACGTGGAGGCGAAGCAGGGAGGGATTGGCCCGGATATGGTTGGGAGGGACCAGCGGGGCAGCAGCTGCCTGACAATGGCATGGCATGACTTGGGTGCAGGGGGTGGGGCGGTGGAGATGGGCAGGATCAGCAGGGTGACCATGGTAGCAGAGGTGGTGCTGTTGGAAACACAGGCACCAGGAAAGTAGAAGCACTGGAGAGTGGCACAGCAGGGTAGCAGAGTACTGGGGGTGCACAAGGGAGTGGTAGGGGCACTGGGGGTGACAGAGCAGGGCATCAGTTGCAACACTCAGGGCAGCAGTGCAGCTATGGAGAGGGTTAGCTGTTGTGGGACTGAGGGGCACTGCTGTGGAGTAGCAGGGTAGAGGGTGCCAGCGCTGGTGGCAGCGGTCTGTCAGCAATGGGGAGTGGAAGGGACAGCGGCAGGTGTGTGGGGCACAGCAGGGTGCCAGTTGGGGCATGGCACAGTGGGTGGCCGTGGTATGGGGTGTGGGGTCCAGCCAGGCAGCAGAAGCACAAATGGGTGGGCGCAGTGATTTGGTAGCAGCACTATTAAATGCTTTTTCTGCATATGTTGAGATGGCCCTATGATGTTGATCCTTCGTTTTGTGAATGCGACACATCAGTTTGATTTGTGGATATTGAACCACGTTGCATCCCTGACATTAAATCTTACTGGATCATACCTCTTCCTGTATTGTAAGATTTGGTTTGCTGATATTTGGGTGAGGATTTTTATGTCTTTGTTCATCACAGGTACTAGTCTCTCATTTTCTTCGGGCACCTTGGGAAGTTTTGATAAGGGCCTCGCTGGCCTCATAAAATGAGGTGGGGAAAATTCTTTCCTCTTGTTTTTCTGGCAGTTTGAGAAGGCTTGGTATTCATTTTTTTTTTTTTTCCTGTGGATGATTCGTAGAATTCACCAGTGAAACCATGGGGTCCTGGACTTTTGCTTGTTGGAAGTTTTTGATTTTTTATATAATCTCCCTACTGGTCATTGGTCTGTTCAGAATTTCTGTTTCTTCAGGATTCAGTCTTGGCAGGTTGTAGGTTTCTGGGAATGTATCCTTTTCTTTTGGATTATCCAGCTTGTTGGGGTGTAATCGTTCATAGGACTTTCTTATGAGCCTTTGCATATCTATGTTATCCAGGAACATATCTTTCATTTCTGAGGATGAGTTCTCTTTCTCTTTTGTTAGCTTGAGTCTGGCTGAGTTCTTTTCAAAGAACCAGCTCTTTGTTGATCTGTTGTTCTTGTTGTTTTATGTTTATTTTTTTAATCTTTCTGTTGTCTTTTTAGTCTGTATTTCACTTATTTCAGTTCTGATGTGTTCCTTCCTTTGTTCTATTAACTTTGGGCTTCATTTGTTCTTTTTATGTCTGCTTGAGGTACCAAGTTAGGTTCTTTATTTGAAATGTTTCTTGTTTCTTGGGTTAGGCCTGTATCACTATAAACTTCCTTCTTAGAACCACTTTTTTTTTTAAAGTTAGCTCTAAGGGGTGCCTGTGTGGCTCATTCTGTTAGGCATTGGACCTTGGCTCAGGTCATGAATTTAGGGTCCTGGAATTGAGCGCTGCGTCAGCTCTCTGGTCAGTATGGGGAACCACTTTTTTCCCTCCTCTACTGCCTGCTGCTCCTTCCACTTTGTTCAGGCTCTCTCTCTCTCTCCCTCTGTGTCAAATAAATAAATGACATCCTCAAAAAATTAAAGTGATCTCTATGCCCAGTGTGGGGTTGAAACTCAAAACCACAAGATCAAGAGTCACAGTGCTCCACTGACTAATTGGGTGCCCCATTTTAGAACCCATTTTACTGCATTCCATAACTTTTGTTTGATTGTATTATTTTTTCATTTGCCTCAAAGTATTTCTGTGTTCCTATTTCAGTTTAGTTTCTGTGTTTATGAATTTGCACTTTTATTCTTGTAATTGATTTCTAGTTCTATACCACTGTGTTTGGAAAAGATGGTAGATTTGGTTTCACTCATCATTCGGGAAAATCCTGGGCTTCTGGAGTTTATTGGCTTGTCTTGTGGCCTCACATATGACCTGTGGTGGAGAATGTTCTAGGTGCACTTGAGAGGAGTGCGTTCCATGTGCTGCTTTTGGATGGAGGGTTCTGTGTGTATCTGTCAAGTCCATCTAAGTAAGGAGTTGTCTGAGGCTGATGTTTCCTTTGTGATCTTCTGTCTGGATGGTGTATCATTGAGAGAAGTGTGAGGTATTAAAGTTCCCTATGGTATTAGTGCTGATTGCTTCTCTTAGGTCTGTTCATATATGCTCTACAGATTTAGTTGCTCCCCTGCTGGGTGGGTAAATATTTATAAATATTGCATCGTTTTACTGCATTGATTCCATTATCAGTTTCTAGTGCCCTTCATTGGCTCTTGTTACAGTGTTTGGATTTTTTCTATTCCTCCTCCATTGGACTGAAAATCAGAAGATCATTTGTTAGCTCTGCAGTCATGAGCAAGACACAGCCCTGCTCTAAGTCTGGTTTTCTTTATTTTCCTATATAAATAAACAAAATAAATTATTCTCCCAGGATCATATCCTGACTCCAATAAGAAAGTATGTATAAAACTGCTTTGTAAACTAGGAGATACTACCCAATAATGAAAATGATTAGGCAACCACCAAATATTCAAGATTAGATTTTTTTTAAGACATATTTATTTATTGTAGAGACAGAAAGAGATTGCATGCACAAGCATATGCTAGAGAGGGGAGGGTCAGAGGGAGAGAGGGAATCCTCCAGCCGTGTCCCCGCTGAGTGTGGAGCCTGGTGTGGCGCTCTCTCCCAGGAGTTGGGATCTTGATTTGAGCCCAAATTAAGACTTAGCTGCTTAACTGAACGTGCCACCCAGGTAGCCACAGAATAAGATTTTTTAAAACATTTCTTGAGGGCTTACTCTCATAGGTATTATTCTAAGTGACCTCTATTTCATTCAAATCTAAAAGCTATTATTAAATTAAAAATAGAAGCTGTTTTAAAAGCAAATATTCATAATATCCTCAGAGGCGGGGAAAGAGGCAGAAAAGAGGTTAAGTAGGGGCACCGGGGTGGTTCAGTTGTTGAAGCTTGCCTTTGGCTCAGGACATAATCCCAGGTTCCTGGGATCAAACCCCACTTCAGACTCCCTGCTCAGTGGGGAGTCTTCTTCTCTATCTCTCTCTGTCACTCCCCCTGCTTATGCCCCCTTCTCTGTCTCTCAAATAAATAATTAAATTTAAAAGTCAAGTTACTCATGAGAGACTATGGACTCTGAAAAACGATCTGAGAATTTTGAAGGGGTGGAGGGTGGGAGGTTGGGGGCACCAGGTGGTGCGTATTGTAGAGGGCACGGATTGCATGGAGCACTGGGTGTGGTGCAAAAATAATGAATACTGTTATGCTGAAAAAAATAAAAAAAATTAAAAAAAAAAGTCAAGTTACTTTCTCAGTGTCATGATAAATATTAGAACTAGATACAGTCCTGAGTGTGTGACCCTGAAGAATGTGTTCTTTCATTTGTACCTTTACCAAAAAATACCTAGCCCTCAAAATACAATAGATTAAATTAGTTTCCCCTTTCTCCATACATTGAGTATCAGAAGATGCGACAATTCCAAGACCCTGGCTGGCGGGGTTGGTGCAGTGTGTGACTTCATCTCCAGGTTATGAGTTTGAGTCATGTTGGGGGTAGAGATTACTTAATTGAAGAAAAAAAAGATGCTATATTTGGTTTTGTTTTCTTTTTCTTCCTTTTGACATCTTCACCCATTTCTCCAACTTCAACCCCAAATTTCTGCCAGCTCCCATCTGTTCTGTGAGCTCATATTTTTGTTTTTGTTTTGTTTATTTTAAGGTTCTACATGTAATTGATTTCTGGTATTTGTATTTCTGTCTGGCCTGTTTTACTTAGCATAATGCCTTCAAGGGCCACCATGTTGTAAATTGAAAGACTTCATCAATTATTATGGCTAAGTAGGATTCCACTGTGTTTATCAACCACAATTTCTTTATTAATTCATCCACTGATGGCATTTAGGTTGTTTCTTTATTTTCACTGTTGTAAATAATCCTGCAGTGTACACAGGGGTGAATATACCTTTGTGAATTAGTGTTTTCATTCCCTTCAGATAAATACTCAGAAAGGGAATTGCTGGCTCCTTTGGTTGCTCTATTTCTCATTTTTTTGAGGAACTTCTGTACTGTTTTCCATAGTGGCCACACCCATTTATATTCCCTGTAATGGTGCACTAGAGTTTCCTCTACTCCACATCTTTACCAAAACTTGCTATTTCTTCTGTTTTTGATAATGGCCCTTCTGACAGGTGTGAAGTAGTGCCTCATTCTGGTTTGATTTGCATTTCCCTGATGATTAATGATGAGCATCTTTTCATGTTCGTGTAGACCATCTGTATGTCTTCTTTAGGAAATGTCTATTTGGAACTTCTCCTGATACACTAGATAACTTGTGGGGTTTTTGTTGTTTTTGGTGCTTTTGTGTGTTTTGTTTTGTTTTGTTGTTGAGTTGCATGAGTTCTTTATATTTTGAATATTAACCCCTTACCAGATAAATAGTTTACAAATGTTTTACGTTAGGTTACCGTTTTATTTTGTTGATGCTTTCCTTTGTTTGGATGTTTTATAGTTTGATGTAGGCCCACACTTTGCTTCTTTGTTTGTTTTTACTTTGGTATCTGCTTAAAAGCACCACTACCAAGATCTTTGGTCAAGGACCTTTCCAAACCCTGTGTTTTCTGCTACAGGTTTTATAGTTCCAGGACTTATATTCAATTGTTTGACCCATTTTGAGTTAATTTTTGTGTATGGTGTAAGAGAATGGTGCAGTTTTGTTCTTTTGCATGTGGCTCTCCAGTGTTCCGAGCACCACTGATGAAAGAGAATGTTTTTCCCCCTTGTTTATTCTTGACTCCTTTGTCATAAGGTCCCGGACCATAGATGTGTGTGTTTACTTCTGGGCTCTCTCCTGTCTTCTGGTGATGTGTGTGTCCATTGTTATGAGAATGCTAGATTGTTTTGATTACTCTAACTTTGTCATTAGTCTGAAATGAGCAAGCATGATGCCTTTAGTGTAGTTCTTCTTTCTCTAGATTGCTCTGGTATTTTGTGGCATCATACAAATTTTTGGAACTTTTCTTCTCTTTCTGTGAAAAATGTCCTTAGAATTTTGACAGGAATTGCAATGGAACTGTAGATGGTTTAGGGAAGTATGGACATTTTATCATTATTAATTTTTCTCACCCATGAATATGCGGTGTCTCTTGGTTTATGTGTGTTGCCTTCAGTTTCTTTCCTTACCATCTTGTTGTTTTCATCATCCAAGATTTTAACTCTTAGTGAAGTATATTCCTGAACATTTTATTATTTTTCATGCAACTTCAGGTGGGATGATCCTCCTAATTTATTTTCTGATAATTCGTTATTAGCATATAGAAACAGAGCAGATTTTGGGGTAGTGATATTGTATCCTGCCGCTTTACAGAATTTAGTCATAGTTTGAACAATATTTCACTGACTTCTTTGAGGTTTTCCTTATATTCTATATCATCTGCAGGTAGTGACCATTTTACTTCTTTCTTCCAGTTTTGATGCCTTCTGATTATCTTCTTGCATAATTGTTCTGCCTTGGATTTTCAGTAAAAGTGTTCAGCAAAAGTGGCAAGGAAAGATCGGCAGTGTCCCTAACTTAGGCGATCTTAGAGGAAATAGAAACAGCTTTTCACTCTCAGATGTGACGTAATCTGTGTGGTTGTCATATATGACCTTTTTAAAAAAAGATTTTATTTATTTATTTGACAGAGAGAGAGAGAGAGAGATCACAAGTAGGCAGAGAGGCAGAGAGAGGAGGAAGCAGGCTCCCTGCTGAGCAGAGAGCCTGATGTGGGGCTCGATCCCAGGACCCTGGGATAATGACCTAAGCTTAAGGCAGAGGCTTTAACCCACTGAGCTACCCAGGCACCCCTTACATGGCCTTTTCGTTGTTGAGGTATGTTCCTGGTCTACACACACTGTTGAGAATTTTGATTGCAGACAGATATTAAAGTATGTCAAATGATTCCCTGCATCTCCAGAGATCACATCATTTTTATTCTTTATTTTCTTTTTTTTTCTTTTTTTTTATTTTATAATTTTTTTTTATTTTTTATAAACATATATTTTTATCCCCAGGGGTACCGGTCTGTGAATCGCCAGGTTTACACACTTCACAGTATTCTTTATTTTCTTAATGTGCTGTATCGCTTTGATCAATGTGCACCTATCCATCATTGCATTCCTGCAAGAACCCACTTGATCATAGTATATGATTTTCTCAGCATATTGGTGAGCTTGATTTGCTAGTATTTTGTTGAACATTTTTGCATCTATGGTCATCAGGGATATTGGACTGTAAGACTCTTCTTTTGGTGGGTCCTCGTTTATTTTTGCATTAGGGTTATGTTGGCCTCAGCAAATGAGTAGAAGCTTTCTCTTCTCGTTTTTGGAAATGTGGGCAGAAGACTGCTATGAATCCTTCCCTGAATGGTAGAATTTACCACGAAATGCATCTGGTTCTGGAAGTTGGTTTTTGGGGAGGTTTTAAATTGCTGATATGATGAGTACTTGTGTTTTATGTAATCATTGAATTACTAAAGATGAAACTGTTTCCACATCTTGGTGGTGGGTTGGATAAAGGGGAATGAGAGTCATGGGGACCCAGCACTCAGAGGTTCCATCTGCCACTGCGGCTGTGCCATTCCTCTCAGATGCTGGCATAAGAGGAAGGACATAGCGGAATCACAGCAGAGTGGTTGTGGCGGGGTGGTGAAAATGTGGGGTCCGAGGGGGTGATGAGACTGATGCATGGCGCTCCAGTCCCACCCACAGGGTATCAGATCATCTACTGCCTGGCCAACAACCACTCTAGTATGTTCACCACAGTGGAGGTAGGTGCCATGGTGAGGTGATTCACAGCCACTGAGCTGGCCCCAGAGTCAGCATATATCTTCAGACTGATGACCAAGATGAGGCAGGTCTTGGGAAGACCCTAGAGGCCACCATCATCACCAATGAGAAGCAAGGTAAGGCCAGAGGCCCAGGTCCACTGTCCTGGGGACAAGGGAAGGACAGCTGGGCTAAACTGGGAGCCACGAACTTGCTGGGTCCACAGCTTCCTGGGGCAGATCTTGCAGGGTAGTGTGTCTACACAGCACGATATTTACCAGAATGGCAGGAATGTCCCTGGAGCATAGGTTGTGTAACTGGATCAGGGTGGTTCTGAGTCACCATGTTGGAAGGAGGCTCCCTGTAGCCAGGTGTTTTTTCTCTGATGTTCAAAATGACATGACCAGGTGAGCCAGGGGTTCCAAAACATATTTTCTACCAAGTAATGCTAGGGAGATGTGTCTTCATGGATGCCGCTTCTGTTCCAAGCACTGGTGAGGTTCTTATTGTTCATTGTCTTGGTTTCTCCTCACCAAATACTGGGGGACAAAATGCTGTGAGGCCCAGTTCTATAGAAGATGTGGGGCACAGACAGATTCAGTCATTCACCAGGGACACAGCTGTTGAGGCAGTGATGTGAGCACTCTCCACAGACTCTGGGCTCCCTGTTCCCTCAGCAATCTGCTGTGGGTTCCCATCTCACTGAGCCCCTGATATGTCCTCCAGCCTCATTCTGGGATCTGCCTCAGTGGGGCAGGGTGACCCTAACCACTCTAGTCCCTTTTTATGCCACCTGACCTTGGAGGGACCAGAGGGCTTCCAGCTTAGGTCTGAGTCAGGACAGAGCAGGGGCAATCTGGAATGCAGAGCAGGCACTGAACCCCCACTCTGAGGCTGTTAGGCGCCTGGGTGGATTAAAGGGCAGCATGATGCCTGCCAGTTTCTGTGCTACAACCAGCCCACATGCATAGTTCCCTTAGAGTTCTGGCTTCAGAATGTGTGGCTCAGGGACTGCATCTCTGTTCTCTCCACATCCGGGGAGCAGGCTGTGCTTTGGCCCTGCTGAGGTCACAGGGTAGCACACAGGTAGTAGCTTGACCTGGCCTGACACAGGAGTGATGTTGAGGGGAACATATTGCCCAGTTACCTCCTGTGCTCTTGAATGGAGAGCCCCATCCATGCCCCACAGGTATCTCCCTGGACTTTGGAGTAAAATCAAAACAACCAAATGAAAGGATCCAGGATACATTTGGGCCTATTTACCTGCAGATGTACTCTTGGAGTGGTTTGCTCATCAATGTCAGAGCAGGGCTTTTACTGGAGCACAGGTAGGCTGACAACCAGGCCTACTGCAGGATATCTTGAAATGTTTCCACCCTGGGAAAAACACATTTGCTCACTACTCAAGTGTTGTTTGTGCTGCTCTGCTGAATCCTTCTGTGATTCACCTGCGTACCATGAGAGGGTGAAAGATTATGCAATGCCTGGAGTGTAGATTGTGTTGGCTTCCCTATACCTCTGTCCCTAGGGGTTATTCGCTGGTGGGGAGGGGGCTTGGTGTAGGTGTTAGGTCTGATGTGCCTTGCTTCAGAAGTGTCCCCTGAGGTTGAGCAGGAAGGCGGGGGCTGCAGTCCTATCTGGCACTTGGGTCCACATTGGTCACCATGATGGTTGGGTTGAGGGGAGCACAGAGCCAGCTGCCAGAATCTGTGGCTCCTCAACTGCCTGTCGATGGCCTGCAACCAGGGCCTGTGTCACCTGAGCAGAGCCAGAGTCGCAGGGCCCAGGCAGATGCACATTGGAAAGGACTGGAGTCAGGGAAGGAGGCGGGCAGGCCCAGGCAGCCGCATCAGACAGCCAGATCACAGGGGGGCTGAAGCTCAGCTCTGTACTCTGTGACACATTGGAGGGTTGGCATGTCTCGGGGCAAAAAGCACACAGCAGGAATTCTGCCATCACCACAACCCTGAAGTATTAGGTGTGTTGTGGACCGCAGTCATGCACCTGGATACAGTGTGTGTGTCTCCTAATCCAGTCTCCTTTCGAATGACTAGGTCAGCACCTGGGCATTGGATGAAGGGAAGCTAGCTAGGGTGCAGGAGTTCTTTCTGAGGAGGCTGGCAGTTGGAATGCTGCCCCATGGCTGGGGTGGGCTGTGGGGTTAGAGACCAAAATATCCTGCTAAGCGCTAAGGCTCAGGCTCTGTGCAATGGGATTCTTGGAAGCGCCACAGAAGAAGAACCCCATCTCCATGTCCCTGCAGCTCTGCTCCCCCTGCACAAACCTTGGATGGGTGCAAGGAAGGAGAAAGGGTGGGAAGGAGTATATTTGCTCCTTCCACACCTATGCAGGTTACCATCTTCCAAAGAGATCCATCAAGGACATGGAACACAGAGGCTGTGTGACCTGGTGGACACCATGAGAGGGTGTGCTGTGCAACCGGGGGAGAAAGGGCTAGACCTGCCTGACCATGGTGGATGCAAAGTGGGCACTGAACAGTTTTGTGGGCCTTGGGCAAGGCAGTGGGCTGCAGGGTTCCACCATCATCCAGGAAGCCTCCATCAACACTGTTGCAAATCCTTTGCAACCCCTCTGGTTTTCTCCTTGGGATAAAATTTTAGAAGCAGAACCCTTAGCTCAGAAGACATGAGTGTGTTTGGCTTGGAGATACGGAAACTCATGGACATGCCATGCCTTAGGGACCGGGATGCAGGTCTTGTGGCCTCTCTGCTTCCATGCTGATGTTTTGCCTTCAATGTTTGGTGAAAATATATCTCATTAAACGTGTGTCCACAGGCTTTTCATCCCTACTCTACCACTAAATGCCTGTCACTTTACACGGTGATTTGTCTCATGGGTCTTAGTGTCTGATCGTGAAAATCCTCAAACTTAACTGGGTACAGATTTGCAGAACTCATGGAAAAGCTGCATTCAAGCCAAATAAGAATTAAAATGGGGGAGACTGAATGAATCGAGGAAGATGATCTCCCTTTTTGACTCTTGTTTGAAACATTGCTGGTTCTTTATTGTTTCTTCTTCCAGATTGATGGAAACTGTATCTGAAAGTATCCATGATGTACAGAAATGTGATGATAAATTTCTGTGTGAGCAAATGGAAGCATTTAACTTCTCTCCCTCCCTGAACCCTGCATCATTCAGAAACTCTCAGGGAGAATTCTTTCTTCCAAGGTACTTAGGATTATTGGTGTAAATTCAGCACAAGTGCCTTTTCTTTGTAACAGGACACCGCTGGAAACATTGGTTATTTTACCAAGGGATTGAGTGAAATGTCCAATTTGAGAGTAATGTGTATAGATTCAGATAATTACCAGATAATTTTCAGGAAATAAGGTTGGCTTTGTGGAGCCCCTTGGCAATAGTGGCTTCACACCTCAATGACACAGTGCTCAGGAGCCTTGCCAGATGAGGAGGGAAAGTTACTTTTTGGCAGGTATAGGAACCTCAATATTTGGGGGACCTCAAGAAGAGGAATCAACCCAAATCGACAAGTATTGTAGTCAAGTCTGATGGGAGTATCGTGCTTGGCTTTGGCTTGGACACAATACTGAATATTCACTCTAGAGATTCCTCATGAAAAGTTCCAGCACAACAGGGTTTCAAAATCTGTATGGAACGGTCTGTCACTATGCCTGCCAGTATTAGTTAGAATTAATGCTAAGAAACCAAGTTTGCTTCTGGCTGCCTTCTTGCATCTAAGAAACCATCACAAATCCGTTGAACTGAAATCCATCAGCCCTGTGGACTGGCACCCACTGCCACCACCGCCAGGCAATTCTGTGCCTCACAATGGGTCCCGTGAAGCTCTGAATCTAATTAGCTTGAAATCAGGTCTGGAGGCTGGCAGTGTTTTCTTATTGGGAAAATCCTATCAGAACAATACCCCAAATTGTACCAGAACCCTCTAGAAGCTGGTTGTTGGAGGGCTTGCCCTTTGGGTCAGTAGCATAGCTGCTGGTTAGGAGTGAAACAATCTTCAATCTCCAAGGTATAGGTTACATTCATTTTGGGTGGTGATTAGTTGTTGGTTTTTTTATTTCTTTTTTTGAGTTCCAGGGTCCATGAGAGGCATGTATTAGAAAGGAAAGACCAGAGGCTCATTTCAGCCAAATAGAGTTGTGAAAGAAGAAAGAAAGAAAGACTAACAGAGTCACTCACGTAGAGTAGAAAATACATTGAGCAAATAGAGTATATGCACATCTACTATGGGAGTTCTGTGTCATTGAAGTTACAGGGTAGATTAATGAGAATGCTTGTCAAAGGTGAAAGAAGATTCAAGAAGGAAGCAACCCTAGGACAGTCATGCAAAATGCAGTTGAAATAGGGTTTCTGCAGATCTTCTTTTTGGGTTCTGGAGCAGCAGGAACTTTACTTAGACTCTCGTCACTAGTTGTAAATGGTGATTGACCTCTGGGCCATCTCCTGGCCCACATCCTCCTGCTTGGGACTGGCATGGATATCCTGGAACACCCGGTAGCCAATTTACCATGCATGTATTATTTGAAGGTCTGCCATCAACAATGCTAAGTCTTTCACAAATTTCGGGTTCCTGTGGTTTTGGCCTCTTTGAGATTGTGCTCTCTGCTGGAAGGGAGGAGCATGCTTTAAGTTTTGTATGACATTGTGTCTTCAGAGTATGGGTCCTGAGACCAGAACTAAATGCTCTCCCTGTTTTTACAGGTGGTGCTTCAAGGCTCAGGTGACTTGGCCTCGTTGGCAGCATCCAATGCATCTGGCCTCTGTCTCTTCAATGCAGATTCAAGTGCAACACGTAGAGGAGTGTGACCCCTATCATCTCCCTGGTGGATGTGCATCACAGTGGTAAGTTGTCCTGGTTCAGAAACTTCCACCTGGGTTGAGGTCCAGGTCTTGACTTGGGTGACTCTTTTGCTGGCTTCTGTCTTTCTTCCGGAGGGAAAGATACCCTCTTCTTTTCGATTAACTTAACCAGAATATCTAGGGTTTTTTGCTTGGGGAAAATTACTTAGTGGCACCAATGGAGAAGGTTCTGCAAGTCCCTGCCCCAAACAAAACATCTGAACGACAGGTTGCTTCTGTTAGCAGAATCCTGAGTTATTTGGGTTATCTTATAAATAGACATTCTCTCCAAAATAGTGTTTTCTGAGGGAGGAGTCAAGATGGCGGAGAAGTAGCAGGCTGAGACTACTTCAGGTAGCGGGAGATCAGCTAAATAGCTTATCTAAAGATTGCAAACACCTACAAATCCAACGGGAGATCGAAGAGAAGAAGAACAGCCATTCTAGAAACAGAAAATCAACCACTATCTGAAAGGTAGGACTGGCGGAGAAGTGAATCCAAAGCGACTGGAAGATAGACCGCGGGGGGAGGGGCTGGCTCCCGGCGAGCAGCGGAGCAACGGAGCACAAAATCAGGACTTTTAAAAGTCTGTTCCGCTGAGGGACATCGCTCCAGAGGCTTAACTGGGGTGAATCCCATGCGGGGTCAGCGCGGCCTCAGGTCCCACAGGGTCACAGAAGGATCAGGGGTGTCTGAGTGTTGCAGAGCTTACCGGTATTAGAACAGGGAAGCTGGCTACAGAGACAGAGCCGAGGAATAAGCACTAAACTCAGGGTTACCTTGAACCGGTCGCAGGCTCGGTCAGATCAGAGCACGGCCAGAGGCCAGGGTGACGGGAGTAACTGGGCGCTGTTCTCTGAGGGTGCACTGAGGAGTGGGGTCCCGGGCTCTTGGCTCCTCCGAGCGGGAGACCGGGAGGCCTCCATCTTCATTCCTGTCTTCCAGAACTCTACAGAAAGCGCTCAGGGAACAAAAGCTCCCGAAAGCAAACCCAGCAAACCCGAGCGGATTATGCAACCCGGCCCCGGGTAAGGGTGGTGCAACTCCGACTGGGGCAAAGACGCTTGAGAATCACTACAACAGGCCCCTCCCCCAGAAGATCAACGAGAAACCCAGCCAAGACCAAGTTCACCTACCAAGGAGTGCAGTTTCAATACCAAGGAGAGCGGCAGAATTCCAGAGGAGAAGAAAGAAAAGCATGGAACTCCTGGCTTTCTCCCCATGATTCTTTAGCCTTGCAGTTAATTTATTTTTTTTCTTTTTCAATTTTTTTTTCTCTTCTTCTGCTAAATTTTTTTAACTTTTACCATTTTCTTTTTAAACGTTTTTTAAATAGTTTATCTAATATATTTATATATTTTTTCCTTTTTATATTTTTTATCGGCTTTCTTTTTTAATAGTTTCTTTCTTTTTTTTTTTTCTTTCTGAACCCCTTTTTATCCCCTTCCTCCCCCCTCAAGATTTGGGATCTCTTCTGATTTGGCTAAAGCATATTTTCATGGGGTTGTTGCCACCCTTTTAGTATTTTACTTGCTCCTTCATATACTCTTATCTGGACAAAATGACAAGGCGGAAAATTTCACAACAAAAAAAAAAGTACAAGAAGCAGTACCAAAGGCTAGGGACCTAATAAATACGGACATTGGTAATATGTCAGATATAGAGTTCAGAATGATGATTCTCCAGGTTCTAGCCGGGCTTGAAAAAGGCATGCAAGATATTAAAGCAACCCTCTCGGGAGATATAAAAGCCCTTTCCGAAGAAATAAAAGAACTAAAATCTAACCAAGTTGAAATTAAAAAAGCTATTAATGAGGTGCAATAAAAAATGGAGGCTCTCACTGCTAGGATAAATGAGGCAGAAGAAAGAATTAGTGATATAGAAGACCAAATGACAGAGAATAAAGAAGTTGAGCAAAAGAGGGACAAACAGCTACTGGACCACGAGGGGACAATTCGAGAGAGAAGTGACACCATAAGATGAAACAACATTAGAATAATTGGGATTCCAGAAGAAGAGGAAACAGAGAGGGGAGCAGAAGGTATGTTGGAGAGAATTATTGGAGAGAATTTCCCCAATATGGCAAAGGAAACAAGCATCAAAATCCAGGAGGATCAGTGAACTCACCTCAAAATCAATAAGAATAGGTCCAAAACCCGTCACCTAATAGCAAAATTTATAAGTCTTAGAGACAAAGAAATGATCCTGAAAGCAGCCTGGGAAAAGAAGTCTGTAACGTACAATGGTAAAAATATTAGATTGGCAGCAGACTTATCCACAGAGACCTGGCAAGCCAGAAAGAGCTGGCATGATATATTCAGAGTACTAAATGAGAAAAACATGCAGCCAAGAATACTATATCCAGCTAGGCTATCATTGAAAATTGAAGGAGAGATTAAAATCTTCCAGGACAAACAAAAACTGAAAGAATTTGCAAATACCAAACCAGCTCTACAGGAAATATTGAAAGGGGTCCTCTAAGCAAAGACAGACCCTAAAAGTAGTAGATCATAAAGGAACAGAGACAAGATACAATAACAGTCACCTTACAGGCAATACAATGGCACTAAATTCATATCTCTCAATACTTACCCTGAATGTTAATGGTCTAAATGTCCCAATCAAAAGACACAGGGTATCAGAATGGATAAAAAAACAAAACACATCTATATGTTGCCTACAAGAAACTCCTCTTAAACCTGAAGACACCTCCAGGTTTAAAGTGAGGGGGTGGAAAAGAATTTACCATGCTAATGGACATCAAAAGAAAGCAGGAGTGGCAATCCTCATAGCAGATCAATTAGATTTTAAGCCAAAGACTATAATAAGAGATGAGGAAGGACACTATATCATACTCAAAGGAACTGTCCAACAAGAAGATCTAACAATTTTAAATATCTATGCCCCTAACGTGGGAGCAGCCAACTATATAAACCAATTAATAACAAAATCAAAGAAACACATCGACAAGAATACAATAATAGAAGGGGATTTTAACACTCCCCTCACTGAAATGGACAGATCATCCAAGCAAAAGATCAACAAGGAAATCAAGGCCTTAAATGACACACTGGACCAGATGACATCACAGATATATTCAGAACATTTCATCCCAATGCAACAGAATACACATTCTTCTCTAGTGCACATGGAACATTCTCCAGAATAGATCACATTTTCTTCGTAAATGAAGTCTCAACCGGTATCAAAAGATTGGGATCATTCCCTGCATATTTTCCCACCACAATGCTCTGAAGCTAGAACTCAATCACAAGAGGAAATTTGGAAAGAACCCAAATACATGGAGACTAAACAGCATCTTTCTAAAGAATGAATGGGTCAACCAGGAAATTAAAGAAGAATTGAAAAAAATTATGGAAACAAATGATAATGAAAACACAACAGTTCAGAATCTGTGGGACACAACAAAGGCAGTCCTGAGAGGAAAATATATACCGGTACAAGCCTTTCTCAAGAAACAAGAAAGGTCTCAGGTATACAACCTAAACATACACCTAAAGGAGCTGGAGAAAGAACAAGAAAGAAACCCTAAACCCAGCAGGAGAAGAGAAATCATAAAAATCAGAGCAGAAATCAATGAAATAGAAACCAAAAAATCAATAGAACAAATCAACGAAACTAGGAGCTGGTTCTTTGAAAGAATTAATAAGATTGATAAACCCCTGGCCAGACTTATCAAAAAGAAAAGAGAAAGGACCCAAATAAATAAAATCATGAATGAAAGAGGAGAGATCACAACGAACACCAAAGAAATACAGACAATTATAAGAACATACTATGAGGAACTCTACGCCAATAAATGTGACAATCTGGAAGAAATGGATGCTTTCCTAGAGACATATAAACTACCACAACTGAACCAGGAAGAAATTGAAAGTCTGAACAGGCCCATAACCAGTAAGGAGATTGAAACAGTCATCAAAAATCTCCAAACAAACAAAAGCCCAGGGCCAGACGGCTTCCCGGGGGAATTCTACCAAACATGTAAAGAAGAACTAATTCCTATTCTCCTGAAACTGTTCCAAAAAATAGAAATAGAAGGAAAACTTCCAAACTCATTTTATGAGGCCAGCATCACCTTGATCCCAAAACCAGACAAGGATCCCATCAAAAAAGAGAACTACAGACCAATATCCTTGATGAACACAGATGCATAAATTCTCGCCAAAATACTAGCCAATAGTATTCAACAGTACATTAAAAGGATTATTCACCGAGACCAAGTGGGATTTATTCCAGGACTGCAAAGTTGGTTCAACATCCGCAAATCCATCAATGTGATAAAACACATTAATAAAAAAAAAGAACAAGAATTATATGATACTCTCCATAGATGCTGAAAAAGCATTTGACAAAGTACAGCATCCGTTCCTGATCAAAATTCTTCAAATTGTAAGGACAGAGGGCACATACCTCAATATTATCAAAGCCATCTATGAAAAACCCACCGCAAATATCATTCTCAATGGAGAAAAACTGAAAGCTTTTCTGCTAAGGTCAGGAACACGGCAGGGATGTCCGTTATCACCACTGCTATTCAACATAGTACTAGAAGTCCTAGCCTCAGCAATCAGACAACAAAAGGAAATTAAGGCATCCAAATCAGCAAAGAATTCAAACTATCACACTTCGCAGATGATATGATACTCTATGTGGAAAACCCAAAAGACTCCACTCCAAAACTGCTAGAACTTGTACAAGAATTCAGCAAAGTGTCAGGATATAAAATCAATGCACAGAAATAAGTTGTATTTCTCTACACCAACAACAAGACAGAAGAAAGAGAAATTAAGGAGTCCATCCCATTTAAAACTGCACCCAAAACTATAAGATACCTAGGAATAAACCTAACCAAAGAGATTAAGAATCTATACACAGAAAACTATAAAGTACTCATGAAAGAAATTAAGGAAGTCACAAAGAAATGGGAAAATGTTCCATGCTCCTGGATTGGTAGAATAAATATTGTGAAAATGTCCATGCTACCTAAAGCAATCTACACATTTAATGCCATTCCTATCAAAGTACCATCCATTTTTTTTTCAAAGAAATGGAACAAACCACCCTAAAATTTATATGGAACCAGAAAAGACCTCACAATAGCCAAAGGAATATTGAAAAAGAAAGCCAAAGTTGGTGGCATCACAATTCCGGACTTCAAGCTCTATTACAAAGCTGTCATCATCAAGACAGCATGGTACTGGCACAAAAACAGACACATAGATCAATGGAACAGAATAGAGAGCCCAGAAATGGACCCTCAACTCTATGGTCAACTCATCTTCGACAAAGCAGGAAAGAATGTCCAATGGAAAAAAGACAGCCTCTTCAATAAATGGTGTTGGGAAAATTGGACAGCCACATGCAGAAAAATGAAATTGGATCATTTCCTTACACCACACACGAAAATAGACTAAAAATGGATGAAGGATCTCAATGTGAGAAAGGAATCCATCAAAATCCTCAAGGAGAACACAGGCAGCAACCTCTTCGACCTCAGCCGCAGCAACATCTTTCTAGGAACGTCACCAAAGGCAAGGGAAGCAAGGGCAAAAATGAACTATTGGGATTTTATCAAGGTCAAAAGCTTTTGCTCAGCAAAGGAAACAGTGAACAAAACCAAAAGACAACGGACAGAATGGGAGAAGATATTTGCAAATGACATATCAGATAAAGGGCTAGTGTCCAAAATCTATAAAGAACTTAGCAAACTCAACTCCCAAAGAACAAATAATCCAATCAAGAAATGGGCAGAGGACATGAACAGACATTTCTGCAAAGAAGACATCCTGATGGCCAACAGACACATGAAAAAGTGCTCCATATCACTCGGCATCAGGGAAATACAAATCAAAACCACCATGAGATATCACCTCACAACAGTCAGAATGGCTAAAATTAATAAGTCAGGAAATGACAGATGCTGGCGAGGATGCGGAGAAAGGGGAACCCTCCTACACTGTTGGTGGGAATGCAAGCTGGTGCAACCACTCTGGAAAACAGCATGGAGGTTCCTCAAAATGTTGAAAATAGAACTACCCTATGAGCCAGCAATTGCACTGCTGGGTATTTACCCTAAAGATACAAACGTAGTGATCCGAAGGGGCACATGCACCCGAATGTTTATAGCAGCAATGTCTACAATAGCCAAACTATGGAAAGAACCTAGATGTCCATCAACAGACGAATGGATAAAGAAGATGTGGTATATATACACAATGGAATACTATGCAGCCATCAAAAGAAATGAAATCTTGCCATTTGCGACGACGTGGATGGAACTAGAGGGTATCATGCTTAGCGAAATAAGTCAATCGGAGAAAGACAACTATCATATGATCTCCCTGATATGAGGGAGAGGAGATGCAACATGGGGGGTTGAGGGGGTAGGAGAAGAGTAAATGAAACAAGATGGGATTGGGAGGGAGACAAACCATAAGTGACTCTTAATCTCACAAAACAAACTGAGGGTTGATGGGGGGAGGGGGTTGGGAGAGGGGGTGGGGTTATGGATATTGGGGAGGGTATGTGCTATGGTGAGTGCTGTGAAGTGTGTAAACCTGGCGATTCGCAGACCTGTACCCCTGGGGATAAAAATATATGTTTATAAAGCTGTAAAAAAAAAAAAGAAAAAAAAAAAGAAAGAATGAATACCCAAGTTTTGTAGCAACATGGACGGGACTGGAAGAGATTATGCTGAGTGAAATAAGTCAAGCAGAAAGAGTCAATTATCATATGGTTTCACTTATTTGTGGAGCATAACAAATAGCATGGAGGACAAGGGGAGATGGAGAGGAGAAGGGAGTTGAGGGAAATTGGAAGGGGAGGTGAACCATGAGAGACTATGGATTCTGAAAAACGATCTGAGAATTTTGAAGGGGTGGGGGGTGGGAGGTTGGGGGCACCAGGTGGTGGGTATTGTAGAGGGCACGGATTGCATGGAGCACTGGGTGTGGTGCAAAAATAATGAATACTGTTATGCTGAAAAAATAAAAAATTAAAAAAAAAAAAGAAATGGGCAGAGGACATGAACAGACATTTCTGCAAAGAAGACATCCAGATGGCCAACAGACACATGAAAATGTGCTCCACCTCACTCGGCATCAGGGAAATACAAATCAAAACCACCATGAGATATCACCTCACACCAGTTAGAATGGCTCAAATTAACAAGTCAGGAAATGACAGATGCTGGCGAGGATGCGGAGAAAGGGGAACCCTCCTACACTGTTGGTGGGAATGCAAGCTGGTGCAACCACTCTGGAAAACAGCATGGAGGTTCCTCAAAATGTTGAAAATAGAACTACCCTATGAGCCAGCAATTGCTCTGCTGGGTATTTACCCTAAAGATACAAATGTAGTGATCCGAAGGGGCACGTGCACCTGAATGTTTATAGCAGCAATGTCTACAATAGCCAAACTATGGAAAGAACCTAGATGTCCATCAACAGACGTTGGATAAAGAAGATGTGGTATATATATTCAATGGAATACTATGCAGCCGTCAGAAGAAATGAAATCTTGCCATTTGTGATGACCTGGATGGAACTAGAGGGTATCATGCTTAGCGAAATAAGTCAATCGGAGAAAGACAACTATCTTATGATCTCCCTGATATGAGGGAGAGGAAATGCAACATGGGGGGTTGAGGGGGTAGGAGAAGAGTAAATGAAACAAGATGGGATTGGGAGGGAGACAAACCATAAGTGACTCTTAATCTCACAAAACAAACTGAGGGTTGATGGGGGGATGGGGATTGGGAGCGGGGGTGGGGTTATGGATATTGGGGAGGGTATGTGCTATGGTGAGTGCTGTGAAGTGTGTAAACCTGGCGATTCGCAGACCTGTACCCCTGGGGATAAAAATATATGTTTATAAAAAATAAAATTAAAAAAAAAGTTTTTTCTGTCAACACATTCTTTTTAGTGCCAGTAAACTAGAGTAAAGAATATCGGGCATCTTTATAAATGGATCTCTGAGTGGACATGAGTTTTTTTTTTTTTTTTTTTTTTTTTTTTTTTTTTTTTAGAATGGGATGTGCGAGAGAGAGGGAGACACTGGGCAGGCACCACATGCTTTGCAGAGCATGACACAGGGCTCAATATCACAACGCTGGGATCATTATCTCAGCCAAAATCAAGAGGGTCAGTAGGAAGGTCACATGAGGAGGTAGTTTGCACATCTCCTGTAGGAATTCCATATCACTGAAGATTCAGGGTAGATGAATGAGAACATATTTCTAATATGAAGATTCTAGGAGAAGTAAGCATCGCTAAGATGGTCATGTGAAATGCACTTGTAATAGGGTTTCTGCAAGTCTTCTGTTTGTTTCTGGGAGCAGCAGGAAATTTATTTAGTCTCTCGTCACTAGTTGGTGGTTTTCGTCTGGGTCACTCTTTTCCTACATGCTCCTCCTTTAGTCTGGCATAGACATCGTGGAACTTCTGGGAGCCAAGTTTGGAAAGGGAGGTAGTGAGGGAGAGAGAGACCTTTGCGCAGGCTCCACCTGTGGTGCAGAGCATGACACATGTCAGTGGCTCGATCTGACAACCCTGATATCACGATCTGAGCCAAAATCAAGAGTTGGTCCCTTACCTAAAAGAACCATGCAGGCATCCCTGGAATGGCTTTGTGTTTATGGAAGGGAGCATATGTATCCCCTCCTGTTCTAAATCTTCTAAATTGGGGACTGTTTCCATATCGGCAGTGGTCTTACACCTCCTCGGGCCAAGAGATTAGGAGCTATTCTTGGTGGTGGAGAAAAGCAGTTGGCTACCAAATTCTCATAGAGGGGGAGGAAGCCCTCACTGCCTGAATCTGAACAGTAGAGAGTAATTCCTGTCCTGATACACACAATTCTTCAAAAACAGCACCATTGTAAAACATGAAATTAATTTGCAAGTCCCTGGGTGGCACAGTTGGTTAAGCATCTAGCTTTGGCTGAGGTCAGGATCCCCGGATCCTGGAGGATCAGGCCCTGCATTGCGCACCCTTCTCAATGTGAAGCCTGCTTTCTCTCCCTCTTCTCTGCTGCCAAACCTGTACTCTTCTTGCACCCTCTCTAGCTCTCTCACTCTCAAATAAGTAAAGAAAACATAAATATTTCTAAGCATGTAATTAATTTATAAATATTTTCCGATTTATGAGGACAATATTAGTAGAATTAAGACCACATGAGAGGTAGATCACAAACCATGTGTTTGTTGTGTCTTGTTGCCATTCATCCTTGTGATCTACATACATCGATAGATTAATGTTTTCGTGAACATACGCCAATCAATTTTGTTCTAAGATTCTAAGTTAACCCTTCAATTGATGTTCTCATGGATCCCACGCAGTGTATATGTGTGTCAAACTTCCTACCAAGAGACAGTACCAGTGTCAGTTGTGAGAGCTGGTAAAGGAAAAGTCACCCCATCTTAATTGGCACAGTGTGCATAGTTGTGAGACCCCTACTTTTCAGTGATACTGGCCTTTATGCAAGTACTGATTGATGGGAGCAGAATTGCTTTATTTCTAGCTATTGATTACTGAAATACTGCCTTCAGCATCCCTCAGAACGTGACACAGTTGTATGTGTTTGCAGCGAAAAATTGTCAGTGTCTGAGTTTGTATCTCAATTTCACTCTAAGAAATTCCTTTGGAGGATTTGCCCAGTGATTTTCTGACGTGAGTGTCTGGGGAAGAAGTTCCTCTTGTTGCATTGGGATCAGTGTTTGCTCGGTGTGAGTGTGTCATTGCTGGCTAAGGAAGAAGGGATACCTGAGAACATTCCTTTCCTCCTTACTCCGGGAGGATTTTCTTCTGTGTGAATCCTCCCAGGTCCTTCACGTGTTGGCTCCATGAGGAATGGGATTCCCACATGGATTTCATCAGCATTCAGCAGCAACAATGATGCAGGGTGTGACAGGATGTGCCTGCACCTTGGCTCCTGTATGAGGATGACCTGCTCTCTGAGATGGTAGCAGGAGCTTAGGCCAGAGCCCCGGTTGAAGCTTCTTCAACCAAGATACAGCCCTAGTGGTTCTCCCCATGTGAGTTCTCTGGTGTTGGGAAAGGGACCACATCTGGCAGAAGGCTCTGTCTCAGTGATCAGAGACACAGGGTTTGTACTCTGTGATTTCTGTGGTGGTGAAAAAGGTGGGCACTCTCGGTACAGGCAGGATCCCAGTAATGACAGACACAGGTTTCCCTGGTCTGAGTTGTCTGGTGTCTCCAAATGTGAGAGCTTGATCTAACAGCTCTTCCACGTTGACCACATTTGTCGGGGTTCCCACTGGTGTGAATCTCAGATGCTGGCTAAGGGTGTGGCTGTACTAAATGCTTTCCCTTGAAGATGGATTCAACCAATTTCTGTCTGTGGCAATGTGCCCATGGCCTCGAAGGGATGCATGTTGCTGTGAACTCTGGTACAGCAATGCCACCACCTGGCTTCTAACCCATGTGAGGTCATGGGGAGGAATAAGAATAGAGCTCTCTGAATGAAGGGTCTCCCACCCTTGTTACATCCCTAAGGTGCCTCTCCCATGGTTTTGCTGTGTGCAGAGGTGAGCCCTGCCCTATAATTGTTTCCCCCATGCTTATCATGTCTACTTTCCTCAGAAGGGTGAATTCTCTTGTGTCTCCCGAGGTTAGAGCCCTGACCAAAGGCTCATCCACAGTGGCGAGATGTGTGTGGTGCAATCCCGATGAACGAGTTCTGATGTCATTTGAACTGGGGACACATGGCTGAAGGTTCTTCCACATTGTCTGTAAATACAAGGTTTATCTTCCCAGAACATAACACACATGGAATGAGGTGAGGTACATGAGAAATCTCCCTCCTGTGCCCCAGCATTGGCTGGGTTCCTGTGCAGGGTGAATGTCTGCTAATGGCCAAAACAGGAGGGGCTGTGGAAGGATTGCTCACTCATGTTCCTCCATTCCTGACTCAACATAAGAATTCCAACCACTTCCTTCAGGAATTGTCTCTGCATCAACCTCTGCATGCCACTTATAGTCGGGTGCCGTGTTACTTTCCGCAATTCAGAGACCTTTCTACATGGTAGCCTCACACCCATGTCAACTGCTGATTAAATTTTAGATATTTGAGTTTCAAAGACTGTATCAGGGAGTCATGTTCAAGCCAGTGACTTTTACAGACACTTAGGCGATGGTTTGACTTGAGGCACATTTCAGCCCAGAAATAAAATTATTCAGATTTCTGTGCTATGCTGGGGTCATGATGGGAGGCTGACTCTATCTAGGATGGGGTTAGGGGTGGTCAGGCAAAAAGGAGGTTTTGCAAGAACGTTGCAGTAGGACAGAGGACACACAGGCTACAGGAGGCTTTGCTCTTGTCAAATGAAGGTGGTTTTGCCTTCTAGGAAGGCATTAATGGAAAGATAGATGGGAGCTTCCTTGAGGAACGTTACTTTCCTCCTCTCACAAGTCCTTCTCAAGGGACTGCAGGTTTGAATAGAAATTCCGTTGTATTGACATTTCCTTCTGCCTCCCTCAGTGTGATGGAAGGGAGGGGGATGTTAGAGCTTCAGGAAATGGAGTTACGGGTCTCTGGATGGTAGCTAGCCTCTTGTTAAGAAAGCCTTTTCCTTGAGAATCACAAGGACTTTTATAAACGGAGGGAGACTCTGGTCTTGCAGGGTTTTGATCTCTATTTGTGGAGAATCTGTTTTTTCCTTTCCTTATTTTAGGGCACTCAGAGCACCTGAGGAATGTCACTCATATCACATGTTGTGGGTGGGGGCTGTGTTGCGTGCCAGCTCCTGCTTGGTGCTCAGCTGGCTTTCTCCTCCCTCCTCGTGTGCCCCTGAACAGTTTAGACCCTTCTGTCATTAAGGTTGTTGAAGGAGGATGGTCTCATCTTCTGTAACTTCTTCCTGCTGAATAGGGGCATAGAGCTGTCCCTACCTGTGGGTCATTCCTGGTCAGTTGGGGGGCCTCTCTGTGTCAGAGTTGTGAAATGAAGAGACTGCTGAGTGCAGGGGAGAAGTTGTGACTGGATCTTGTTGAGTGGAAAAGACCATGTGTCCTCTGGAAGTTACTGCAGTGAAGGTTTCCTGGCACGGAACAGGGGGGATGGGTGGGGAACAACACAACATGGTTAGAAGAAGAAAGAGAAGGAAAATACCCATGAAGAGTCCTTTGATAGTGGGTGAGAACCCTCCCCCAGGCGAAGAGTTGAGCCAGTCCTTAAAGATAGGGATCCTTGGAAGTGCGGATTTGAGCAGTGGTATCTGTTAGGAACCCAGAAATCTCTTTGTGATAGTTGGGAATGTACCCACATCATTCTGTCTTTAGATTGGCAAAAGCTCCACCTTGTGCAGCAGTTACAACATCTAAAGTCTCTGTGTTTTGTAGAACTGCTTCATGCCTTTGGATCATTCCGTTATTTCATTGAGAAATCCTGTTTTGACCTATATGTAGGGTCTTGACTGTGTACTCTATAAGGACTTTCCCATTCCACACGACATCCTCCAGTCCCAAAGAGGGACAAAGATGGATGCTAGGTGGCCATGTCCATGAAATGGAGCACACGTGCACCGTTGCTTGAAATGGGGAAGGTTGGCTGGGTCGGGGATGGTTTTCATAATGCGCCCAGGCATCTAGGCCAACTCTAAGTGTCTGGTGGCCTCTGGAGCTTGGGGAAGCCATGGGCACAGGTTGGAGCTTCATGGCCATTGGGTCCCATCTAGGGGCCCTTATCTAATCCCGAGTCTCCTTGAACTGCAGTCAGGCTTTCAAGGGCTCCTCGGGTTTGGAGGGCCATTCTTGGAATGTGCAATTATTTCAGGCCCATGTTGGGTTGGCGGGTTATGTCTTGGAAGAAGAGCCTTTTCTGTAAATTGCTTCATGGGTGTAGAGGACAAAGAAGACCTGTTGGAGTCAGGATAAACACTTGTAAGATTTTTGCCAATTACAACCAACAGGTGGGCACTAGGATCTCTGCTTTGGGGGCAGACATGTTTGCTGACAGACTTTGGACTCAGCAGTCTGAGTTAGACTGATGACAGCAATCCTGGTTTTTCTTAACCCCTTTCCATGAAACTATTGCCATTGCTAAAGCACCTGTCTGCATTTTTTTAGGGACATCTTAAGTCTGGTCGACTTAAGAACCTTTCAAGAGTTATGAGCCATGGGCGTAGAGTGGTTGGGTCCAGGCCTAAGGGTCGCTGGGTTTAAAGTTGGGCTGGTTTCCGGTGTTAGTTCAGGCATATCTCAAAATGTAAGCTGGTAGTTGATAAATCAGCCTGTATCATTTTTTGGTGGCCTTTGTTCTCTGTGATGCTCTGGAGCTGATGTCAAGTCCTTAGAGTCAGGGGCCATCCCTGTATGAATTGGGAGGTTCCTTTTCCCAGGAGGGCAGTTGGATGCTTAGCTAAAGCCTTTGTTTGCCATTGTACCTAAATGGGGTGGCTTTTTGGATCAGTAGGACTGGGAGGAAAGAAACCATTCCAAGAAGCCCTTTTTATTTTGAGGTCTTGCCTGAATATCCTCGTTAGTAGGAGTTGCTGGTAACTGGGAGAAAACTTGTCTGGCAGATAAGGGCCTTCCTAAGTGCACCCTCCACTCCAGTTACAGGGACAGCTGGGTACTTCATTGTCTCCATAAGTCCCCAGAGAACCCTGTGGAGTGGCGTATGTTCTCTGGCTTTGAGGGAAAGAGTTCCTCATCCCAGCCCCATCCAGTTGGTCAGGGTGCTTGTTGAGTTCCACAGTCGTGGGGGAAATCATTCGTATGTTCCAGTTGTTGAATTAGACCTGAGCCCATGGGGTCCTGGTATCCCCACAGAATAAGAAGCAAGGGGATTGCCTGTCCATGAACTAATGTGGAAATGTTTCTGAAGATGACATCAAGTTGTTAGCTTAGGTAAGCAACACATATGGAAAGGCCATCAGAGTTAGACTTGAACAGCCACAAAGGTGGGTTTTTGAAGCCTAATTTTCCTCTTCCAAAGAATGCTCCTTCCCAGAGAAAGCCAGCTCAGGGCTCACGTCCTTGGAAAGCAATTCCCGATTTAACCGACCTGGTGCAATTATCAACTTAAGCTTAGCGAGCCTAGTGATCAATCGTGGTGATCGCTTAGAATCTGCATCACTGGGACTTTTTTGAGGAATCTCTAATCATTGTCTCTCTAGGCCAGAAGCCAAGGGAAAACCTTGGCATCAGACATGTCTGCAATACCTGTGGATTTGGGCACATTCCCCTTCCTGAGGTGCCTGATATATCCGAGGTTCCTATACCTGCCAGAGAGTGACATTATTTATGCTCCTGGTGAGGCAGCGGGGCAGTCTGGAAGCAAGGGGTCAGGCCAACATTCCTAAAGGGCTTGATGGCTGCAGGTTTTCCAAAAGTCAGCCTTAGTTCCTTATAGCCCTTTGGTCCCATCTGAGTCTCTGCCTAGCTCTCTCCATAGGACAGTCCCATCCAAGCCTTGGTCAAATCACCCATGTTTTCAATGATGCCCTGTTACAAGGAGAAGAGATTCTTCTTGAACATAGGGAGAGAGATTAGGGTTGCCTTAGGAGAAGAGATGCTTCTTGAGTCCTTGGAACTTGGAGGACTCAGGTAGAGCAAAACGTGCAATGCTTTAACATGCTTCCTAAGGAATGTTGGCCATTGCTGCTATGAATATTGGGGTACAGATGGCCTTTCTTTTCATTACATCTGTATCTTTTTGGTAAATACCCTCTAGTTCAATTGTAGGTCATAGGGAAACTCTATTTTTAATTTCTTAAGGAATCTCCACACTGTTCTCCAAATTGGCTGCATCAACTAGTATTCCCACCAAAGGAATGTTGGATCTAATTTCTGTAAGCCCTAGGTGTCTAGCATTGCCGTCCTTAAGGCCCATGTTTTCCCCAGGGTGCAGCGTGGTGATTGGGGTCCTATTTCCTCTGCCAGGGTGTATGGGTTCTCCAGAAGTCAAGATCAGATTAGGTACAATCTCTCCTCCCTACACCTGTTGCTGCTGCAAAACACATGGACTGAGCAGGGCCCATTTTGTGAGGCCACTGCCAGTGATGAGCCCAGCATTGGTCATGGTCATTTGCGTGGAAGCAACAGAGGTGGTTCAGGGGTGGCACCCTGGGGGAATACAGCTGGGGTGGCTGCTGTCCCTCGAGTCAATTCCAGGGTGGTTAAGGGGCCCTAGCCATCCTGCTTCTTCCTTCATCTGTCATGCTCTCCATGGTTTCTGGGGACTGGAGGGACATCGGGAAAAGGAGAAGCCCTTGAATCAGACAGGAGAAAGACCAGAAGGCTGCTGTGCCCCCCAGTCCCATGGGGGCCCAGTCTCACCAGACAATGAACTATTGTAGGACCAGATCGTTGCCTCGTGCTCCAAGTGTCGGTCATCAGCAGGGCTTGTGCAGTCAACTCTGGGTGTTGTGGCCGACTCACAGGGTCCTCTTGTCTCATCCTTGGGGTTCCAGTGCCTTCTTCTGGTGGGTTGCACAGAAGTGTTCTCTTTGTTTGGCCTGCGGAGGTCAGGTGCAAGAGAGCCATTCCTGCAGGTGTGTTTCCTTGTGTTCTCATGCCGAGTCTTCCTCCAGCCCCAAATCAAAGCCATAAGAGGAGCCCCAGGGCCTTCCTGACTCCCTTTGTCTGAGCACCTCTGGAGACTCTGGTGCCTTGGGGTCGTGGGCATACTGTTATGTGGTGGAGCTGTGGAGACAGCATGTGGAGTGGTATGAGATAGCGAGTGGCATGTGGCCTGGGGCAGGTCTTACCAGAGGCCTGTGGGGTTTTGTGGGATATGTCTTCTGAGGTGTTGAGGTAGAGGTTTCCCTGTAGGACCCATGTGTGTCATGAAGAAAGGGAAGTTACCCATGGGCCCCCTGGGGCTGAATGAAGGCTACACTCCCAGGGTCACTCAGGTCCCTTCCCTGACCGTCTTCCTCCATTACTGTCAGGTCCTCCTCCTGGTGGGCTGTCCCTTCTCCAGCCTCTCTGAGAGCCCTCGACATGCCCTTCTCTGTGGGGGGAGCCTTTGCCTACACGAGTGTTGCAGGTGGCATGACAGAGAAGGCGTGCTCCCGACTCCCATGGGAAGTGAGTTTGTATGGGCCCCACGCTGTGTGCAGTTGGTCGGCAAGGTGGAAGCAGGCAGGGTGGCCTTTCAGTGATGGGTCTTCCCTGCAGATTAAGGGATTAAGGAGAGTCTCTAGAATATCAAACTCACATAGTGACATGGACCATGAGGGGACCTGCTACCTCCCTCAAGGCATCTTGGAGGCTTGGGGGACTGGAGGTGTTGGTCAGGTCTTACAGGAATAGCCAGCGTACATGACTCAGCTGGAGAATGGTGCCTACTCTGTGCCAACAAAGATGCAGCACTGGGTAAGGTGAGCTGTCCTGCTCCTATGAGCCTGGGGGCCTGTCTTATTTGCTCATTTCTCAGGTGCATGAAGTGGGAGATGGGGCCACCCCACCACTGTCTCTTCCCGACTAGTGTTGTTCAGGAGCAAGCCGTTCTGCTGATTTTTACAGGGTGGGAGAGAAAGGCTTGGGTTGTGCAGAGTGAGGGATCAACGGGGCGTGGGGTCCTTTTCCAGAAGAGCACAGTGCATGGGATACCTGTGGTCCAGTCCCTCCAGGAAGCCAGTGCACTCCCTTCAAGATCAGCAGCTCCTGGATGACAGCACCCAACCACCACAGGGAGTTGCACAAATCAGGTGGAGGTTCCCTGAGGGATGTTCTCAGGCTTCCTAATGCCTGCAGGGACTGTGACCTTCCTCTCCTCTCCTCTTTGTGGTCAGAGGCTAGGGCAGCACCCCGGGTTTTGTGTGGTTTCCCAAGGTGCCCACAACAAAATCAGGGCAATGTGGGAGAACATGTATCCATGTTTGCCTGTCCCTTTCATGCCTAACTCACCATGTTCCCAAGTCCTTCTCATCTTCTGCTTTCCTTGTTGTTTCTGTCAAGTCCACAGAAGGGAAGCTTCTTGAGAGTTGAAAGCAAGAGCAGAACAGGGCATGAGCACAGACTCCCAGGCAGCAGAGAAACAAGTGGGGACACCCAGGCCCAGCCTCCCTTCCTGAGGCCCCTCCAGAATGGTGAGCTGTGCCCTACCGATTCCAGTCCTACTGCCTGCTTTGCGATCCAGGGCTGCTTCCCAGACTCAGTGGTGAGGGATCAGGGTGATGATAGGAAAGGGCTGAGAAGGGATACCCAGCAGTTCAGATGCAAAACCTGAGTGTGTGCCAGGGATTAGATCCTCCAGGCTGAGCGTCATCAAAGCAGGGTAAGGACTTCTCCAGCTCTGAGAGTCCCCTTGAAGGTACAGAAGCTTGGACAGAACCAGGAAGGTTTGGTAGTGGACGTTATGAGGGAGCGAGTTTACCTGTCTTCCATGTCCTGGCTCCCAATAGAATGTAGTGTCCTGGTTCTTTTGCACAGGAGAGGGTGGTTTGGCCTGCCAAGTCATGACCATGACCAGGTCTGGGAAGAGGTGCTTATGGACAGTTGAGAGAGGAAGCCCAAGAGATGGAGGTTTAAGGATCCAGGTCAGTGACAAAACAGAAAAACAACAAACAAAAGTAAAACAAGGAAAGAAGAATGGGATTTCGCCAAATGAAAGAATCGAGAAAAACACTTGAATAGATTGTGCTGCAAAGGGAAAAAATGACTGGCCAAACAGACATATGAATAGATGCTCAACATAACACATCATGAGGGCAATGTGAATCCAAAGGACACTGAGCTGTGGCATTGTCTGCTAGGATAGCGAGGACCCAAACCAGAAATTCAAGCCCAAAACCCTTGTCGGAAAGATGCAGAAAATTTGAGACTCTCTATGCAATTAGTGGAATGCAGAATGGTGCAACTAACCGGGAACAGCCTCTTGAGTGTCCTCAGAGAGCAATGAAAGGTATTCCTGTGGATCTTGCAGATGCGAGTGAGGAAAAGAGATGGCAGAAAATCAGATTCTGTTCAAAAACGTGTTTCTCACGAGAGAAAGTCTTGTTTGCTGCCAAAGAACCCTAAAACCCTGATTTCGCTGTTTCCTTTCCCAGGCCCCAAACTCCCTTGACTTCTCTATTGGTCCAAACCTTCCGAATAAAAAAAGCCCCTCTTGCAAGGACAGATGGCAAGCAAGATGTGTGTTGATTGTCCTGTCACACCCGTTGAGGCTTGAGGTACTCTTTTGCCACCTTGCAATGCACAGAGCACCCTTCGTTCCTGCATGGAGGGGGCCCCTGTCCCCCCAGTGATGCTCAGTCCCTGAAGACAACCTCATTCCCCCTTTGATAAGACACCTTTTGGGCCCACCTCTGAGAACCTCAGCTAGGACCAGTGGTGGGTGTGTAATTTCCCCTGGAAGAAGGTCAGTTGCATTCTTAGATACAGTGTCTGCAGGGAAATGGTAGATCTCCACGGAGAAAAATGGAGTGAGTTGGCCCCATCTGTTCCTGGCCACTGCCCCTTTCTCAGGTCCTCCCTGAACGGGCTGTTGCACAAAGCTGTCCTGGAAGCCACCTACAGAAGGGAGGAGTGTGCCCCAGTACTCAGTGCTTCCAATGAGGTTGGAAAAATGCATCATGGGGCCTCTGATACAGAGACATATGTGTGAGTGTAGTGTCAAGAGGGAGGTACTGTGACCATTCATGCCCAAGACCTACCTTGATGGGAAAGACCCATGGACACTGATTCAGTTACACAGATTGGAAAAAACACACTTATGTCTTTGGGCACAGTCTATCCCTTCCTAGTTAGCGATGGGATTTGTTTTCTAGGGGAATTTATGTGTATTTTCAAGGAAAGAACACCTATTTCAATTGTAGGTGATGAAAAGTTTTCACCTGAATTGACGTTCATGACATAATGTAGATGTGAAACTTCTCTGAGAACGTGGACACCATTAATCGCCATGTTGAGGGGACCAGACACGTTTGAGAACATACCATTCACCCACCTAACAGACACACCAACCCTGAGAACCACAGCACATGGATTCCCATGTAAACACACCTCCTGCCCATTACACAATCCTACAGCACTGAAGAACAGCACGTTAGCTTCCTGGGGCAGGGTCACGAGGCCTCTGGTCTCGGTCCGGAACATGACCCTTAGTCTCATTGCAACAGGATCTGGATTCTGGGTGGTTCTCAAGATGGAGCCTGCAAGGAAGCCCCACCTTGCCCATTGTCCAGGTTGCTCCAAACCAATGACTGACTCTAGAGCACAGCATACTTACCACTCTCCCTTTCCAGCAGGGCCACCTGCGATTTCAGAAAAGAAAACATGATGAACATCAAGTCATGTCTCGTCCTGTGTGCACAGCTCTTTTTTTCTCTTGGTGATGGGCAGGGTCATGGGCAGTGATATGGAATCCACCTAGAGGTTGCATTCCCTGGGTCCATTGGGTGGCAAGGTGGTGTCAGTAGCACCCATGAAAAAGCTCACTACCCTGTAGACATTAACTGAACCTGCTGTTTCCTGCAGGGTCTTTGGAATGTGGTCTCCATGGCTAACAGACGTTCCCTCAATAATCTTCCCAATACGGATGTTGTACGTGCTGAGGTGTTTGGATCTGATTTCAAGAATAAGAGAAACAAGGGTTACTGTACCTCACATGAAGAAAGGCTAACTTACGACCTTGGTGAAAAATGGGGCCTCTCCCTCTGTGCTGTCCACTTCAAGGCCATCACACAGGCTTGCCAGGGGATCTAGGTAGATACACACAGAGAGTGTCAGGACCCCGGCAGGGCTCTTTGGGAATCGCTCAGGGAGGTTTACTTGGCATGTACGTGCAGACAAGTGTGTGGCGGTGGGGAGCTAATCAGTCTGGACTGAGCTGCAGTTGGCCCTTTCTGGATGGAGGATGAAAGGTCCTGGAGTGGAGCAAGAACATGAATAGAAACTCTGCCTCCTGTTGGAGCTACAGGGCCTGGAGTAGCTGTGAAATAGTCCATCATCAAGGCACACATACTCCCTGCCACCAAATCTGCACCACCTAAGAGCAGCGGAGTAGTTTCCGGGGACAGGGCCATGAGGCCATGGGTTGTTCCCCAGAAAATCCGTTTCTGTTATTCCGACCATTATTCTCAGTCCCACAGGACCTGGAATCAGGATTGTTCTATTCCGACCCTTATTCTCAGTCCCACAGGACCTGGAATCAGGATGGTCCTAATCATGGAGCCTGTGAGAAAGCCCCACCTTTCCCCTTTTCCAGGTTGTTGCAAACAAGTGAGTGACTCTAGAGTCTAGAACACTTACCGCCATCCCCTTCCAGCAGGGACATCTGTGATTTCAGAAAGGAAAATAGTATGAACATCAAATCAGGCTTTGTCCTGTTTGCATGGCTCTTTTGTTCCCTGTGGGATGGGAGAAAACCAGATGGGGAAGTGTGCCAGAGGCCCGTGAGCCCCAAAGTATGAAGAGAGCAAAATGAGTCCTGCCCAAATGCGCCCAGTCTTCCTACAGGTCCCACGTTCCAGGTCCCACTGGACAAAATAGTTGGCAAGGAGGGAATAGCTGCTACCTGTACCAAAGATCTCTGCCCTCCAGATGGTAGGTGATCCTGCTATGGTTGTCCCCGGCCCACTGCACTGCCTTTGGGATTAGGTAGAACTTGGTAACAGATGCTCACTCAAACTTCTCCCTACCCTGTCAATTGTGCATGCTGAGATTTTTGTATGTGACCTTGATTAAAAAAGCCAGAAGACTTTTGTGTCTCCCACAAAGAATAGCTAATGTACCACCCTGGTGAAAAATGGGGCGTCTTTCTCTGTCATTCCTGTGGAATGTTCACCCGCCTCTCCATCCAGCAAAGCTAGGGAGAGATACACAAATGGCCATTCCACTGGTGGGGCTTGGCAGGAAGAGCTCAGGGATTTTAGCTTGGGGTGGGCATTCATGGGAGTGTATGGAGACCTTGGGTTACATGGGTATGGACTGAGAAAGCTGCTGCTGCATCAACAGAGGTCAGGGCAAGGAGCAGGAGTAGAGAGAGAAACATTGACTCTGAACTTTAGCTACAGGGAATTGAAACAGTGTGACCTCTTAAACCCGAAAAAGGGTAAACACTAATATGCACACTCCGTTGTACTGACAGGCAAGTTCTTCCAAGCAGCAACTGTGTCGTGGTCATTGTTGAGACCGTTTTTTGCTGCTCCTACCTATCTCTCCCCTCTTCCAGGAGATTGTATTTCTTCAGAAGAACACTGTTTGGCAGGGTTGCATTCAATGCAAGCACAAGTACCCTAGAGGTTTACATTTGTTCCTGAGTCATGCATGGTCAGGAAAACCAAAGGATTTCCTGACAGGATTTCTACATACTGACATCTGTGCATTCCAACAGAGTCCCCATCCACAAAGTGCTGATTCTTCCCAGTCTTCCTTTCCTGTGGCATGTGGGTGTGTCCTTCGAGTCAGCGGGAGCCATTTTCCCAGCACCCCCCCCCCACAACCAGAACCAGCAAGTTCATGAGAGAACTGAGGCCAGGTGAGAGAAGGGCACTCTCTAATCTGGCCGTGTAGCAGATTGTCAGGAAGTTTGATCAGGCCCCAAGCTAATGATGAAGCTTTCCTGGCAGTTTTCATTTGCCAGTGAGCCTTCCCTCTGTGCATTCAAGATGAGTGCTTTTGTAAGGTTGGTGATAATGTTTTGGTAGACTAAAGTAACTTCTGATTCTTTTGTGTTTTGACCATGTCTGAGAAATGTCCCCAGCTAGGACAGATGTCAGCCTCTTCCTTTCTTCCCATTCCTGTCTGAGGAAAGGGAATCCTAAGCAGCACTCCAAGTAGAACTGTGGTTAGCGTGGAATGTGGTGTCCTAGGGGGGTGTGCACAGCAGGGATGAAGGAGGTTTGGCTTTGAAACTTTGACATGTGCACTGAACTTCATTAAGTGGGAGATGTCTTCTGATGAAAGACACCCAGTCAACACACCCACATGCCCAGTCCCATCACATCGATCCATACAAGAACAAGCCCCAAACCTCAGATGCACCAGGCACACCACCTGAATCACCTAGTGGTTTGCAGGGACTGTAGTACAGGGTTTGATTTTCTACAGGACACGCTGCTTGTTCAGTTCACCCCAGCCTCTGTTCCCATCAGGAACTCAGAATTGGGGAAGCTCTCCAGACCAAAGGAGGAGAGAAAGCCCTACCTTGTTCTTCAGCTAGATCTATCCCGCTAAAGTGAGTGATGGGAACACACGTATATGGGACATATCTGGTTGCTGCTCCTGCAGTTGGAGAAAGGGAAACCCAGTGAGGATCCCAGCACTCTGTGCACACCATGTGCACATATCTCTATGCCCTGGGTGTCATAAGCAAGCTAGATGGGATGCAGTCATTGTATTTAAGATCCAGCGATGGAGAAAATGAGCTCCAGAGAAGGCTCTGGCTTGGAATGTCAAATGTCAGAAGACCATTTTCTTCAGCAACTCATTACAAAGCCATTTTCCATAGACAGAATGACCTCCTGGAAAATGCTCATGACCATCCATTGCGAAGGAATGGTGGTGATGTTTTCTCAGTGCCCGTCTAAATATGGTGTCCGTTAATGGTATAAACTCACTGCAGGCTCTCAGCATCAAGGATATTGTCTCTCCCCTCTGGCATGTACATGTTCAGATGTTCATGGAAAGAGAAATCAAACACTGTTTGTCCCTCAGAAGCACAAAGTGACTTTACCAAGGTTACCGAGCTCCTCAGACATTGAAGCTTCTGCATTCAGCTCAGGACCTGATCATAGAGTCCTGGGATGGATCTCCACATTGGGCACCCTGCTCAAAAGGGGAGCCTGCTTCTTCCTCATCCTCTGCTACTCCCCCTTCTTGCACTCTCATGTGCTCTCTGTCTCTCTCTCTCCTACTCTGTCTTTCTGTCTTTCAAATAAATATAATGTTGAGGAAAAATGAATTTACCTGAGGAAGAGGTGGAGTTTCTGCCTCTACCTTCAAAATGGGTAGCTCTTCCATCAGGCCCTTGGAGGGAGCTAGGAGGATACAGAGCCACTGTGAGGACACTGGTGTGGCTACTCAGGAAGTAGGCAGGGAGTTTTGATGCATGAGGACAGGAGGCGAGTGTGTGCATGTGGGTGCATTGCAGGTACTGACCGCACTGCTGCTGGGCCTTCTCCTTGGTGCAGAGAGGAAGGGAGGGGAGAGGAGCAGGGAGGAAACGCAAAGAGTGTTTTTGTCTTTCTAGCTAAAGTGAGCCTGATCAAAGCCAAATAGTCAGTCCAAAACATGTGAACCCTAACCTGGCTTCTGTGTGAGGGCCGAGTCCCATATCCTCTCCTGATTGACATGCCACTAAGGTGTCCCATGCTTCTTCTTTGGAAATTAGTTCTGGGCACAAGATCCCAATATGCTGTGACTATATGCATCACGTGTCTGTAAGATTTTGCACGGCATAAAAAGCAGTCTTGCTTGCCAGGCTGAATTCAACCCTCAGAAAAGAAGCCTAGTAGTTTGCTTCACTCATCATTTGTCTTCAAAACATCCCATATACAACACTTGAGCGCACTGACATCATAGCTTACGTAAACTGCTGGCAGCGTTGATGAGTTTGATAGATTCCTTCCACTATTCTTGAGCTTCCCTGTGTGTGTGTGGGTGTTTCCCGTGAAGACAGTGGCTGACTGAACCCTCCCAGGTGTTCTAAGCAGTGGGAAGTTCCTTACACAGAGGAGTCTTGGAGACTGTGCTGACACGCTGCAGGCCAGCTTTGCAGGAGTTTTACCCCAGGGGTGTTGGTCCAAAGCTTCCAACCAAGCTTGAACTTGATTTCCTATTTGCCAGTGGTTTGTGAGTGTTTGCTTAGAGAATTTGAACCTTCCTGGGGCTTACAGATATCTTATCAAGTACAGTAAATTCACTTCGTAATGCTTTTCTTCCATAGGTCGTGTGTACACACTGAGACCGGTTATGACTGATGTTGCCCTGTTCTGTCCTCCATGGGTCCACACCATTTCCAGCAATGTGGGCTTGAGCACGAGGATGTGGTTTTTCTCTGTGCACTTGACTCCACGGTCCAGGCTGTAATCTTTAACATGGGCTTCTATCCTTGCCCTGGTTTCTGTGACCTTGGAAGTCACTGTGTCATGTTGGGTCCTCTCAGGGACCATCATAGAATCTAGGTTTTTGGCTGTGTGCAGAGATGCTGTTGGCCCTTTTCTAGCTAGCACCTATGGTACAACATGAACCCCTGGCTGAGGGACTAACACAGGTGCATAGGCCAGAGCAACTTTCAGATTGAAACCTGAGCTAAAATCTTGGCTTTCCAAGTAGGAGGTCAAGGGTTTGGATCATTCATCTCCACACAATGCCCGTCTCAGGAAAGCAAAGGGAAATGTCCTCCAGGCATAGCTGTGGTGAGCAGAGGAAGGAGTATGTAAAGTGTGCCAGGGTGATGAGAGTGTATTGGAAGGGTGACACTTTGATTGTGATGGAAGTGTGAGAAATATCTCCTGAGAAAGGCACACATTCGTGTTCACAAGCATAAAGCATGAACACACAAACATGCACACAGACACACATAGACACGCACCCACGCTCCCATGGACACAGGGCCTTCATCCCACATTCACACAAGTCACCCCTGCCCTATGTTTGAGTTTGTCCAGGCCCTGTTCAATGTGGTCACTGTGCCTCACTGGACAGTCTCAGTCAGTATCCCTCAACCCCCATTACTTGTTGGAACCCAGACTCAGGGGGCAGGCTGAATTTTCATCTAGATTTCCTCCCAGAGGTTGATGTTGTTAAATACATACAGCTGTCATTCCTCCCAGCATCTACCTGCGATTGGGGAAAAGGAAACACTGTGAGGATCCCAGCATCATGTCCACTGTTGGGCCAGCTCTTTGGTTTGGGGACGACTTCAGGCAGTTAATTGGATGAGGTCCCATGGTTGAGTCCATGTCCCCCCACACGAGTTGAAGAGGACAGTTGGAATGACGCTGGAGCTGTTCATGGCAGATCTCCGAAGTCCATTCTGATCAACAGACAGAACTTTCTTTTTCAAGGAGAAACATTTTCTGCTGAAGAAGTTGTTTGATCCCATCGAGTTTGTAACTGAGGCTGTCCTGTGTCATCACCCTTTTTCAGTCCACTGTGCTTAAGAGGTCGGAGCCAGCGTTCCTCCCTGAGGGGAGACTGCTGCCCCCTTCCACTGGGAGTGCCAGTTTTCATCAAACTCCATTGATGGAAAAAAATCAAGGAAGCACCATTACTGTCTCTGAGCAAGAGAGGTGAGCTTATCTTAAGAAGAGTTGGGGCCCCTTCCTCTGTCCAGCCCCTGGGAAGGCACTTGGACTGGCCCTCCACAGGGTCTAGGAGAACGGAGAGAAGCTGTCAGGACATTGGCTGCACTACTCAGGAATGACTAGGGGAGTTAAGTCTGCTGGATGTGGATGGGGGCGGAGTGAATGGATGTGAAAAGTGACCAAGCAAGGCCTGACGTGCTGCTGGGCCCACATCCTTGGTGTACATAGAAACACAGAGGAAGGGAACAGGATGGAAAAGGGAAACAGGGCCTTGACTTTCAAACAGAGGGGATGTCATCAGTGGGAACTCATCAGCGTCCATCTGGGAAACACTCAAGGCACACTTGGTTTCAGGGCGCAGTCCCCTGAGCCCTCCTGCCCACTGTGAAGCCAAGACAGCTTGTGACTACTTCACCTGGTCATAGGGCTTGTTCAGTTGCCTTTCCTGAACCTCTGCTGTGACCCTACCACTCCTCTATTGCCTTGGAGTAGTGAGTTTTTCGGTGATGGAATCTAAGTACTGTGGATGGTTGTATTCATTAGTACGTGTACGTTCAGTGACACTGCTCACATCCCTGATGCTTTGTAGACAGCGCTGCCATCTATGGGGAAAACATTGCCATCCTATCTCATGGAACCTCTGTGCCCGTGACAACATGACCGGCCCTCCGCCTTTCCTCCCTGCACCATCCCTTCCACTTTCTGGGTCTATTAATGCTCCTACTCTAGTCTCCTCAAAGCCTGGGATTGTGTAATGTACCTCTTTCCTTGTGTGCTTGTTTTCAAATTATGTGTTAGGTTTCCAGGGTCCATCTATTTCCTAAAATATTGGAAACCTTTGTTTCTTCTTATGCCTGAATTGCACACCATGATGTGTATGGATGCCATTTAATGTGTCCTTTCCTCCCATGTTGAATTTGGGGGCTGTGCCTGTCTGTGGCTATTGGGAACCCAGCAGTGTGAGACATTAGTGCACAGATTTCTGTCTGTTTCCAGAATGAGAAGACGTCACTGAATGTATTGGCCCAATTTGTAGAATGGTAAACACATGGAATGTACTGGGTACTTGAGTTCCCCAAATGTGGTGATGTCGTTTTGTTCCTTTGAAGGTATGTAGCACACCCATGTAAGATGTGGCTAATGGGCGGATGTGGAGGGGGGAGATGGTGAAACTGCCTGTCGTATTCTGTTCCATTTTTCTTTCAGCATTACTGGTGGAAAACATAGTCTCTTCCTTCCTACACATCTAAGAACCATGGTTCTTGGAGAGACCTATAGGGACCTGTGTGTTCCAGAAAGACCTAAGATCCATACCTTCAGCTAGTAGACACTTTTTTCCTGTGCCCGTTGGATCCAGTTTGAATCAGAATTTCATCGTGACTTGTGGACTTAATGGGGACGGATGGCATAGAGGGAAATGGCTACCAGTGAAATCAGAGGAAAATGTGTCTCAGCAGGTTTAAAATCTTCGGTGATGTTTGTGCTACTGAACGAAAGAATGCGTCTCCAATCAACGTAATGAGTCACTCTCCAAGGTACCTTCCTCGGTGTCCCCATTGGGGTAGACCTGATCGTGGAGGGAGAACCAGACTTTCTTCTTGGGTGGTCGTGCAGGGGCTGGTGTGGTTGTGGGAGGCTCCACATCCTCAGGGGGAAACACCACACAGATTGCTGGGAGACACATAGAAATAGAGATCAGTGTCGGCACCTTGTTGTCAGAAGCCCATAGGGGGATTCAACACTCTTTATTTCTAGTCCAACCGTCTCATGCCCCTACTCACCAGCTGACCAGCAGGCATTCCTCCCTCCAGGTGGGACTTAGAAAGAGGTCTCTATGGGCTGTGCTCTGAATTCCGCCGCTCCCACACCCACAGGTTCTGTGGGCATTGGCTTGTATGCAGCAGAGACATGACAGAAATGCAACAGAGCACCATGAGCATGCCTGACGGCCTGGGTTCACATCCCACTGAGCAGCCACACCTACCTGAAAGTGTTCCCAAGAACCCTCTGTGCCCCGTTTCTCTGCCCTCCAGCCTAGACGTTAGGGTGCCATCTTGCTGTCCCAAGTGATTGAGTCCAAGGAGCGCCTGGGACCTAGAGAGGGATGGGATGCTTCCCAGTCACTTGGCAGGTGTTGAGGAACGGACTGCCTATGGACATGGCTAGACAGCTGGCTGTGGGTGAATCCAGATATGGGACTTGGGATGGCTCCACTGCATGGGAGGACGTAAGCCCCCTCTTTATCCTTCCCATGAGAATGATGCTTGACAGCCAACAGAGGATCCATGTCCCTTTCTCCTGTCCTCCCCACAGCAGTACCAATAGGAGTGGCAATGGGGTGGAAGCCCCATTGGACAGTGGAGGGCACTGAAATATAGGGTGGTGAAGAGACTGTCCTGAGTTTCCACCTTGATGAGGGATGGATCTGTGACAGGAATGTCATCGTTTCCCTGAGGATGGAGATCCCCGAGCCCCTGAGACCCACACAGGGCACCTGAGAAAACGTCTTGAAACCTGAACCAAGAGCTGCCCTCACAATCTCAAAACCTTCTGTGCCAGTATTTCTGTAGGGGAGAGTGAGTGCCATGAGACAAGACTCAGTCCTCACTCACCTCTGTGTTTGTGTCCCTGGCATAAAATATGTGGTGGTTTCTTCCAAATGGAGCCCTAGTGAAGGACCAGGAACGTGTAGCATTGGCCACGTTCGCTCACCTCTCTGCAAGGTCAGCACAGTCGCCCATGGCCATCCTGAAGGCCAGTTGAACCCCACGGCTACTGGGGCTCTGCTGGGCTCCCAAGCTGATTCAAACTCCCAATGGTCACATAGGATCCCACCGAGAATTCGCTTGCCTTCCACTCCCAATGGTCACACTTTGACCCCACTGAGAGCTCGCTTGCCTTGAGCTGGCCAATCCGGAGGAGCAGTTCATGGTATGAACGAACATGGAGGTGGCCATGTGGGGTGGTGATGGTTGGTTTCAGGAAGGAGATGTATGATCCTGAATGGCCTACTCCTGATGTGAGGACTGTTCTGAGGAGCCTGGATGGAAGTGAGGCTACCCTGGCTGGAGTGAGTTCCCCCCTACCCTCTCATTCTTCCCCAATATCCCCTGTCTACTCTCAGGTTTCTTGATCCCCTCTGGAGACTATAGGTTTAGGAGACACTCTCCTGTCTCCTTCCCTAGACTGGGCCTTGAGAACCCAGCCCAACAGTATCTTTGAGACCATCAGACAGTCCACTGTGCAGCTGCCATGAGTTCTTTCCACCCACCCATTGGCACAGCCTCTTCCCATCCACTCCCAGGCATCAAGCAGACGGCCCGTGAAACCCTCCACCTCAACCCATGAAAACACCCTGATACCTTCCGGTGTCTCTCCTAAAAACAGCTGCAATTGAGTGCTGATCGTTCCTCTCTGATTTTGTAATCTCCATCGGGAAGAGGTTACTGGCTATTCGTTCCCCTCAAATGTGTTGCCTGGGTCGCACCAAGATTCTCCTGATCCAGTGACAACAGTGCAGTGTGTGACCTGGGTCTGTTCCCTGTATGACTGTGTCCAAAATTGGCATTCAGAAAGTGTATGGTTTTCTGAATGTAGAAGCGATTTAAGGAAGTCAGCTTCCCCAAGTAATCCCAATGAAATAACCCAGAAAAAATAACAAACACAGGTATCGAACCAGGAGAAGAAATCAGAGGGTGGAAAGGAAAAGCCAAAGAGAAGAAGCTGGTCTCTGTAAAAGGGAGGAAGTCAGCTTGAGAGAAGAGAGTTGAGAAAATCGATAGGCACATACCCGTAAAACAGGAGTTGAGATTTCCCATCGTGGGGACATTCACACCTGTTCACCAATCTGCAAGGGGCTTGACTAACAGAGTTACAGTTGAAACGGAAGGATGGGTGCATGTCATCAGGTCACCATGGTGGTTGTTCATGACAGAACTCTCAGGGTGAAGGCATCCCTGCACACTATGGGGTCATGGAGGGAAGTGGGTTGGAGAGGGGTCAATGGATGATGGGCATTGAAGAAGGCCCTTGTTGTGACCAGATCTGAGTGGTGGAGAGAAGTGATGAGTCCCTGAATTATACTGCAGAATACAACACTGCACTGTAAGTTAACTAACTACATTTTTTGACATAAAAAAAAAAAAACGAGGGAGGAGTCAAGATGGTGGAGAAGTAGCAGGCTGAGACTACTTTAGGTAGCGGGAGATCAGCTAAATAGCTTATCTAAAGATTGCAAACACCTACAAATCCAACGGGAGATTGAAGAGAAGAAGAACAGCAATTCTAGAAACAGAAAATCAACCACTATCTGAAAGGTAGGACTACGGAGAAGTGAATCCAAAGCGACTGGAAGATAGACCGCGGGGGGAGGGGCCGGCTCCCAGTGAGCGGTGGAGCAACGGAGCATCGGAGCACAAAATCAGGACTTTTAAAAGTCTGTTCCACTGAGGGACATCGCTCCAGAGGCTGAAGGTCAGGGGTGAAGCCCAGGCGGGGTCAGCGCGACCTCAGGTCCCACAGGGTCACAGAAGGGTTGGGGGTGTCTGAGAGTCTCAGAGCTTACCGGTATTAGAACAGGGAAGCCGGCTACAGAGACAGAGCCAAGGAGTGACTCTCAGCTCAGGGTTAACTTGAACCGGTCGCAGGCTCGGTCAGAAGGGAGTGCGGCCGGAGGCCAGGGTGACGGGAGTAACTGGGCGCTGTTCTCTGAGGGCACACTGAGGAGTGGGGCCCCGGGATCTCGGCTCCTCCGGGCCAGAGACCAGGAGGCCGCCATTTTCATTCCCGTCTTCCAGAACTCTACAGAAAACGCTCAGGGAACAAAAGCTCCCGAAAGCAAACCCAGCAAACCCAAGCGGATTACTCAGCCCGGCCCCGGGTAAGGGCAGTGCAAATCCGCCTGGGGCAAAGACGCTTGAGAATCACTACAACAGGCCCCTCCCCCAGAAGATCAACGAGAAACCCAGCCAGGACCAAGTTCACCTACCAAGGAGTGCAGTTTCAATACCAAGGAGAGTAGCGGAATTCCAGAAGAGAAGAAAGCAAAGCATGGAACTCATGGCTTTCACCCCATGATTCTTTAGCCTTGCAGTTAATTTATTTTTTTTTTTCTTTTTCAAATTTTTTCTCTTCTTCTGCTAAATTTTTTAAAACTTTTATCGTTTTCGGGGGAGGAGTCAAGATGGCGGAGAAGTAGCAGGCTGAGACTACTTCGGGTAGCGGGAGATCAGCTAAATAGCTTATCTAAAGATTGCAAACACCTACAAATCCAACGGGAGATTGAAGAGAAGAAGAACAGCAATTCCAGAAACAGAAAATCAACCACTTTCTGCAAGGTAGGACTGGCGGAGAAGTGAATCCAAAGCGACGGGAAGATAGACCGCGGGGGGAGGGGCCGGCTCCCAGCGAGCGGCGGAGCAACGGAGCAAAATCAGGACTTTTAAAAGTCTGTTCCGCTGAGGGACATCGCTCCAGAGGCTTAACTGGAAGCCCAGGCGGGGTCAGCGCGGCCTCAGGTCCCGCAGGGTCGCAGAAGGATCGGGGGTGTCTGAGTGTCGCAGAGCTTACCGGTATTAGAACGGGGAAGCCGGCTGCAGAGACAGAGCCGAGGAGTGACTCTCAGCTCAGGGTTGCCTTGAACCGGTCGCAGGCTCGGTCAGCTCGGAGCGCGGCCGGAGGCCAGGGTGACGGGAGTCGTTTGGCGCTGTTCTCTGAGGGTGCACTGAGGAGTGGGGCCCCGGGCTCTCGGCTCCTCCGGGCCGGAGACCGGGAGGCCGCCATCTTCATTCCCGTCCTCCAGACTCTACGGAAAGCGCTCAGGGAACAAAAGCTCCCGAAAGCGAACCCGAGCGGATGACTCAGCGCGGCCCCGGGTAAGGGCGGTGCAACTCCGCCTGGGGCAAAGACGCTTGAGAATCACTACAACGGGCCCCTCCCCCAGAAGATCTACGGGAAACCCAGCCAGGACCAAGTTCACCTACCGAGGAGAACGGCGGAATTCCAGAGGAGAAGAAAGCAAAGCACGGAACTCATGGCTTTCTCCCCATGATTTTTTAGCCTTGCAGTTAATTTAATTTTTTTCTTTTTCAATTTTTTTTTCTTTTTCTCTTCTTCTGCTAAATTTTTTTTAACTTTTACCGTTTTCTTTTTTTAACGTTTTTTAAATAGTTTATCTAATATATATATATATTTTTTCCTCTTTTTATATTTTTTCTTTATCGGCTTTCTTTTTTTTAATAGTTTTTTTTTTCTTTCTTTCTGAACCCCTTTTTATCCCCTTTCTCCCCCCTCACAATTCAGGATCTCTTCTGATTTGGCTAAAGCATATTTTCCTGGGGTTGTTGCCACCCTTTAGTATTTTACTTGCTCCTTCATAAACTCTTATCTGGACAAAATGACAAGGCAGAAAAATTCACAACAAAAAAAAGAACAAGAGGCAATACCAAAGGCTAGGGACCTAATCAATACAGACATTGGTAATATGTCAGATATAGAGTTCAGAATGATGATTCTCAAGGTTCTAGCCGGGCTTGAAAAAGGCATGGAAGATATTAAAGCAACCCTCTCGGGAGATATAAAAGCCCTTTCTGGAGAAATAAAAGAACTAAAATCTAACCAAGTTGAAATCAAAAAAGCTATTAATGAGGTGCAATCAAAAATGGAGGCTCTTACTGCTAGGATAAATGAGGCAGAAGAAAGAATTAGCGATATAGAAGACCAAATGACAGAGAATAAAGAAGCTGAGCAAAAGAGGGACAAACAGCTACTGGACCACGAGGGGAGAATTCGAGAGATAAGTGACACCATTAGACGAAACAACATTAGAATAATTGGGATTCCAGAAGAAGAGGAAACAGAGAGGGGAGCAGAAGGTATATTGGAGAGAATTATTGGAGAGAATTTCCCCAATATGGCAAAGGGAACAAGCATCAAAATCCAGGAGGTTCAGAGAACCCCCCTCAAAATCAATAAGAATAGGTCTACACCCCGTCACCTAATAGTAAAATTGACAAGTCTTAGTGACAAAGAAAAGATCCTGAAAGCAGCCCGGGAAAAGAAGTCTGTAACGTACAATGGTAAAAATATTAGATTGGCAGCAGACTTATCCACAGAGACCTGGCAGGCCAGAAAGAGCTGGCATGATATATTCAGAGTACTAAATGAGAAAAACATGCAGCCAAGAATACTATATCCAGCTAGGCTATCATTGAAAATAGACGGAGAGATTAAAAGCTTCCAGGACAAACAAAAACTGAAAGAATTTGCAAATACCAAACCAGCTCTACAGGAAATATTGAAAGGGGTCCTCTAAGCAAAGAGAGACCCTCAAAGTAGTAGATCAGAAAGAAACAGAGACAATATACAATAACAGTCACCTTACAGGCAATACAATGGCACTAAATTCATATCTCTCAATACTTACCCTGAATGTTAATGGGCTAAATGCCCCAATCAAAAGACACAGGGTATCAGAATGGATAAAAAAACAAAAACCATCTATATGTTGCCTACAAGAAACTCTTCTTACACCCGAAGATACCTCCAGGTTTAAAGTGAGGGGGTGGAAAAGAATTTACCACGCTAATGGACATCAGAAGAAAGCAGGAGTGGCAATCCTTATATCAGATCAATTAGATTTTAAGCCAAAGATTATAATAAGAGATGAGGAGGGACACTATATCATACTCAAAGGAACTGTCCAACAAGAAGATCTAACAATTTTAAATATCTATGCCCCTAACGTGGGAGCAGCCAACTATATAAACCAATTAATAACAAAATCAAAGAAACACATCGACAAGAATACAATAATAGTAGGGGATTTTAACACTCCCCTCACTGAAATGGACAGATCATCCAAGCAAAAGATCAACAAGGAAATCAAGGCCTTAAATGACACACTGGACCAGATGGACATCACAGATATATTCAGAACATTTCATCCCAAAGCAACAGAATACACATTCTTCTCTAGTGCACATGGAACATTCTCCAGAATAGATCACATTCTTGGTCCTAAATCAAGTCTCAACCGGTATCAAAAGATTGGGATCATTCCCTGCATATTTTCAGACCACAATGCTCTAAAGCTAGAACTCAATAACGAGAGGAAATTTGGAAAGAACCCAAATACATGGAGACTAAACAGCATCCTTCTAAAGAATGAATGGGTCAACCAGGAAATCAAAGAAGAATTGAAAAAATTTATGGAAACAAATGATAATGAAAACACAACAGTTCAGAATCTGTGGGACACAACAAAGGCAGTCCTGAGAGGAAAATATATAGCAGTACAAGCCTTTCTCAAGAAACAAGAAAGGTCTCAGGTACACAACCTAACCCTACACCTAAAGGAGCTGGAGAAAGAACAAGAAAGAAACCCTAAACCCAGCAGGAGAAGAGAAATCATAAAGATCAGAGCAGAAATCAATGAAATAGAAACCAAAAAAACAATAGAACAAATCAACGAAACTAGGAGCTGGTTTTTTGAAAGAATTAATAAGATTGATAAACCCCTGGCCAGACTTATCAAAAAGAAAAGAGAGAGGACCCAAATAAATAAAATCATGAATGAAAGAGGAGAGATCACAACGAACACCAAAGAAATACAGACAATTATAAGAACATACTATGAGCAACTCTACGCCAACAAATTTGACAATCTGGAAGAAATGGATGCTTTCCTAGAGACATATAAACTACCACAACTGAACCAGGAAGAAATAGAAAGCCTGAACAGACCCATAACCAGTAAGGAGATTGAAACAGTCATCAAAAATCTCCAAACAAACAAAAGCCCAGGGCCAGACGGCTTCCCGGGGGAATTCTACCAAACATTTAAAGAAGAACTAATTCCTATTCTCCTGAAACTGTTCCAAAAAATAGCAATAGAAGGAAAACTTCCAAACTCATTTTATGAGGCCAGCATCACCTTGATCCCAAAACCAGACAAGGATCCCAACAAAAAAGAGAACTACAGACCAATATCCTTGATGAACACAGATGCAAAAATTCTCGCCAAAATACTAGCCAATAGGATTCAACAGTACGTTAAAAGGATTATTCACCACGACCAAGTGGGATTTATTCCAGGGCTGCAAGGCTGGTTCAACATCCGCAAATCAATCAATGTGATACATCACATTAATAAAAGAAAGAACAAGAACCATATGATACTCTCCATAGATGCTGAAAAAGCATTTGACAAAGTACAGCATCCCTTCCTGATCAAAACTCTTCAAAGTGTAGGGATAGACGGCACATACCTCAATATTATCAAAGCCATCTATGAAAAACCCACCGCAAATATCATTCTCAATGGAGAAAAACTGAAAGCTTTTCCGCTAAGGTCAGGAACACGGCAGGGATGTCCGTTATCACCACTGCTATTCAACATAGTACTAGAAGTCCTAGCCTCAGCAATCAGACAACAAAAGGAAATTAAAGGCATCCAAATTGGCAAAGAAAAGGTCAAACTATCACTCTTCGCAGATGATATGATACTCTATGTGGAAAACCCAAAAGACTCCACTCCAAAACTGCTAGAACTTGTACAGGAATTCAGTAAAGTGTCAGGATATAAAATCAATGCACAGAAATCAGTTGCATTTCTCTACACCAACAACAAGACAGAAGAAAGAGAAATTAAGGAGTCCATCCCATTTACAATTGCGCCCAAAACTATAAGATACCTAGGAATAAACCTAACCAAAGAGACTAAGAATCTATACCCAGAAAACTATAAAGTACTCATGAAAGAAATTGAGGAAGACACAAAGAAATGGAAAAATGTTCCATGCTCCTGGATTGGAAGAATAAATATTGTGAAAATGTCTATGCTACCTAAAGCAATCTACACATTTAATGCAATTCCTATCAAAGTACCATCCATTTTTTCAAAGAAATGGAACAAATAATCCTAAAATTTATATGGAACCAGAAAAGACCTCGAATAGCCAAAGCAATATTGAAAAAGAAAGCCAAAGTTGGTGGCATCACAATTCCGGACTTCAAGCTCTATTACAAAGCTGTCATCATCAAGACAGCATGGTACTGGCACAAAAACAGACACATAGATCAATGGAACAGAATAGAGAGCCCAGAAATGGACCCTCAACTATATGGTCAACTCATCTTCGACAAAGCAGGAAAGAACGTCCAATGGAACAAAGACAGCCTCTTCAATAAATGGTGTTGGGAAAATTGGACAGCCACATGCAGAAAAATGAAATTGGATAATTTCCTTACACCACACACGAAAATAGACTCAAAATGGATGAAGGATCTCAATGTGAGAAAGGAATCCATCAAAATCCTCGAGGAGAACACAGGCAGCAACCTCTTCGACGTCAGCCGCAGCAACATCTTCCTAGTAACATCACCAAAGGCAAGGGAAGCAAGGGCAAAAATGAACTTTTGGGATTTTATCAAGATCAAAAGCTTTTGCACAGCAAAGGAAACAGTGAACAAAACCAAAAGACAACTGACAGAATGGGAGAAGATATTTGCAAATGACATATCAGATAAAGGGCTAGTGTCCAAAATCTATAAAGAACTTAGCAAACTCAACACCCAAAGAACAAATAATCCAATCAAGAAATGGGCAGAGGACATGAACAGACATTTCTGCAAAGAAGACATCCAGATGGCCAACAGACACATGAAAAAGTGCTCCATATCACTCGGCATCAGGGAAATACAAATCAAAACCACCATGAGATATCACCTCACACCAGTCAGAATGGCTCAAATTAACAAGTCAGGAAATGACAGATGCTGGCGAGGATGCGGAGAAAGGGCAACCCTCCTACACTGTTGGTGGGAATGCAAGCTGGTGCAACCACTCTGGAAAACAGCATGGAGGTTCCTCAAAATGTTGAAAATAGAACTACCCTATGACCCTGCAGTTGCACTGCTGGGTATTTACCCTAAAGATACAAACATAGTGATCCGAAGGGGCACGTGCACCCGAATGTTTATAGCAGCAATGTCTACAATAGCCAAACTATGGAAAGAACCTAGATGTCCATCTACAGACGAATGGATAAAGAAGATGTGGTATATATACACAATGGAATACTATGCAGCCATCAAAAGAAAGGAAATCTTGCCATTTGCGACAACGTGGATGGAACTAGAGGGTATCATGCTTAGCAAAATAAGTCAATCGGAGAAAGACAACTATCATATGATCTCCCTGATATGAGGGAGAGGAGATGCAACTTGGGGGGTTGAGGGGGTAGGAGAAGAGTAAATGAAACAAGATGGGATTGGGAGGGAGACAAACCATAAGTGACTCTTAATCTCACAAAACAAACTGAGGGTTGAGGGGGGGAGGGGGTTGGGAGAGGGGGTGGCGTTATGGATATTGGGGAGGGTATGTGCTATGGTGAGTGTTGTGAAGTGTGTAAACCTGGCGATTCGCAGATCTGTACCCCTGGGGATAAAAATATATGTTTATAAAGCTGTAAAAAAAAAAAAAAAAAAAAAAGAAAGAAAGAAAGGATGAATCCCCAAGTTTTGTAGCAACATGGACGGGACTGGAAGAGATTATGCTGAGTGAAATAAGTCAAGCAGAGAGAGAGTCAATTATCATATGGTTTCACTTATTTGTGGAGCATAACAAATAGCATGGAGGACAAGGGGAGATGGAGAGGAGAAGGGAGTTGAGGGAAATTGGAAGGGGAGGTGAACCATGAGAGACTATGGACTCTGAAAAACGATCTGAGAATTTTGAAGGGGTGGGGGGTGGGAGGTTGGGGGCACCAGGTGGTGGGTATTCTAGAGGGCACGGATTGCATGGAGAACTGGGTGTGGTGCAAAAATAATGAATACTGTTATGCTGAAAAAAATAAAAAAATTAAAAAAAAAAAAAAAACTTTTATCGTTTTCTTTTTTAACGTTTTTTAAATAGTTTTATATATATATATTAAACTATATTAAACTAAATAAACTATATATATATATATATATATATATATATATATTTCCCTTTTTATATTTCTCAGCTTTCTTTTTTTTTTAAGATTTTACTTATTTATTTGACAGAGAGAGAGAGAGATCACAAGCAGGCAGAGAGGCAGGCAGAGGGGGAGGGGGAAACAGGCTCCCCTCTGAGCAGAGAGCCCAATGTGGGGTTCGATCCCAGGACCCTGAGATCATGACCTGAGCCAAAGGCTGAGGCTTAACCCACTGAACCACCCAGGTGCCCCCAGCTTTCTTTTTTTTAATAGTTTATTTTTTTTTATCTTTCTGAACCCTTTTTATCCCCTTTCTCCCCCGTCACAATTAGGGATCTCTTCTGATTTGGCTAAAGCATATTTTCCTGGGGTTGTTGCCATCCTTTTAGTATTTTACTTACTCCTTCATATACTCTTATCTGGACAAAATGACAAGGCAGAAAATTTCACAACAAAAAACAGAACAAGAAGCAGTACCAAAGGCTAGGGACCTAATCAATACGGACATTGGTAATATGTCAGATATAGAGTTCAGAATGACGATTCTCAAGGTTCTAGCCGGGCTTGAAAAAGGCATGGAAGATATTAAAGCAACCCTCTCAGGAGATATAAAAGCCCTTTCTGGAGAAATAAAAGAACTAAAATCTAACCAAGTTGAAATCAAAAAAGCTATTAATGAGGGGTAATCAAAAATGGAGGCTCTCAC